>NC_092691.1:40876197-41176197 GCF_964275005.1 Diadema setosum
TTCACCGCCTGCCGAAAGGCAGATCTCTCTTTGATCAAAAAAATAGTCAGACAGGCGGAGAAGATTCTAGGGGTACAACTACATTTTGAAGATCTTTGTAGGAGTTGAATTGTTGAAAAGGCCAAATCAATTATGGATAATGGGCTTCATCCTCTGAATGATAATTATGTAGTGTTGAGGTCAGGGAACAGGTCGAGATCGCTTCGATGTAGAACAAGTAGGTTCCTGGACTCCTTTGTGCCTAGCTCGATTAGAATGTTGAATGGAGGAACATTGCTCAGATTGTGATATTTTGTTTTTGTAGTTTTGTGTTATAATCATCAAATCTGTATTATATCAAACATCAGATATATGTTTATCATTATTATGTATGAGTGGATGAAGCTGTGTTTATCAATTGCCCCAAGGTTGATTTGTTTGTTCGTATGTTTCAAATTCAGTGTATTCTGTCATTCGACAAAGATTTTGCAGGGCAAGTTCTGGGCTATTTGGTCAAAGGCCAAAGGTTAAAGTCAAGTGAAAATATTAATGCAGGAGTATATAGAATGATTATGACCCGTGGTGTGAAATATGTTTGTTTTTGTTTTTGTTTTTGTTTTTGTTTTTTTTTAACACAAATAGATTCACATTTTGTACCTTCACACACATGCACACACACACACACACACACACACACGCACAGAGAGACATATAACCTTCAAAATTTTTATACAATAATTTATTTACATAGAAACATGCGTTCATTTGTATTTTTAAATCTCTTATATAGTTATTATCAATTGACACGGCATATTCATACTCCCGCATTTTTATATGCACACCACATCCAATACAATGTTGACTCATAGAGATTAATACTTCTTTGATATTATGATTGTGATAATGATAGTGATATTGTATCGCTGTATATCTTTTGTATGTTTTATCATGTCTATGTATTTACGTATGTTTCAATGTATACGTGTGCTTGGTATGTTATGTATAATGTATCGATGTAACCGGATATGTATGAAAACATACCAATTATCAATTGACACATATTCATACACCCTTATATATTATATGCACACCACATCCAATATAATGTTGACTCATACATATTAATACTTCTTTGATGTTATATATTTATGACAATGATAGTGATATTGTATCGATGTATATATTTTGTATGTCTATCGTAGTATGTATCTATGTTACAGTGTATACGTGTGCTTTGTAAATGTATAATGTATTAATGTAACCGGATATGCATGCAAACAAAACAAATTTCCGGAAACGGACAATAAAATTGAATTGAATTGAATTGAATTGAATTGAATTGAATTGCAGTTTTATGACGTGTGTGAGTGTGTCAAGTCTTATGCTTGAACGGTCCCACTCTTTTCTTTTTCTTCTTCTTTTTTCATTTATCACATGTGTTATATATATATATATATATATATATATGCATATTTTCTTCTTTTTGATGCGTAATTTTATGGAATTACATTGTATTTCAATATTATGGCGTTGATTTTACAGTGTATGATAATTGTGTTTGTTTCTATTTCTTATGCTATGTAAACTAAGTATAAAATTTTGTTTTATGTTTTACTTTATGATTTTGTTTTTTTACCACTTCACGGACTCACTGAAGAACGGCTTTTGGCTGAAGTGAGTGACCGTGTCGAAATAAAATAAACCGAAACTCAAACTGAAACTGACATAATGATTTAGTTATTCAACCTTTCATACCGAGCCCTTTAGTTCTCTCCTGTACTTAACCTATCCCAAATACAATATACAATGTCGCAATACTGTACAAACTAGGGAACCAGGGCACTGTTTCATAAAGCTGTTCGTAAAGTTACGAACAACTTACGAGCGACCGGTGATCAGTTCTGATGTGCTATACTTATCAGAATTTCCATAATTCAGCACAAGAACTGATCACCAGTCGCTCGTAAGTCGTTCGTAACTTTACGAACAGCTTTATGAAACACTCCCTGTACAATAACAATCTCCTAGTGAGACCATTCCAAACAAGCATTGCGAATCATTAAGCTCACTTGTGTCCATCTTACACCATTTGTTTACCGTTGTTGTTACTTAATGGATACTCATAAAATGTTTATTGCATGCATGACATCATCGTGGTACATCTAGACTTGAAAAAAAAGAATGTTACTAATACGTTTCCACTGGTATACGTTCAGACCGTATCCGGGCAATTACCCCCAGAGGGCAATTACCCCCGCCTAAATACTGGTTAGTGGTAAGGTTAGAGTTAAGATTAGGGTTAGGGTTAGGGTTAGGAGTTTGGGTTATAGTTAGGATTAGGTTCAGGATTAGGATTAGGATTAGGGCCAGGGGAAGGGTCCTGGGTAATTGCCCAGGGGGTAATTGCCCTAGACCCGTTCAGACGCAAATAATTATGCAGTTTTAGATACCTCAGATGTCATAGGTGTATGGTAGGTGTGTGTGTGGGCGCACGCGCGCACACACACACACGCACACATATTTTTTTTTCACTCTATGACGTCCACTTTAGATTGTTTAAACGTTCAGCACAAGAAAGTGTTAGATGTGCGACTCCCATCCCAAAAAATACACAAACACAACTTTGTTTCGAATATCACTTGGTATTGCCAATGTCTGGAGAAGCTATATGCATGGAAAAGTCCGATTGCGCCATTACATAATGCTTTTGATTTCTTTGTCTTGTCCTGATTTAGCCCTCTCTCTCCCTCTCTCTTCCTGGTTTTTTTTTTCTCTCTCTCTCTCTCCCTCCTCTCCCTCTTCGCCTCCATCTCTCTCTCTCTCTCTCTCTCTCGCTTGTGAGTCTGTTCCCATCGTTTCTTTAGGATGCTAACCGCTATCTTTTTATTGTTTTCATCTACATCAACTTGTCTGTTCACTGACTCATGACAAAACCATTGTCCGTCTATCTCAAGCGGATTTTCTTTCTTCCTCTGATATAGCATCTTCGGTTTTTCGATCACGTGACACAAATACGCCTGACAACGAAGGGTACCATCAGAAGCACACCCGCGAGTAGTTCCAGCAATCCAATCACCGTGAAGGCAAACTCGAAGGAATGTCTTTGGAGCAATGCACCTGTGAAGAGGAAGCAGGGAAAGAAAACGAATGGCAAGTATTATTATTGTAAAAAAAAAAAAAATAAATAAAAAAAAATAAAAATGTTCAAGCTCATGAAACAGTCACCTCCATTCAGGCCTATTCCACTAGTTGAAAACTCATTCATTGACAGTTCCCGACTACAATGTATTATTGAATTACAACCGTCATGGTGACAGTGCAATCTGTGCGTGTGCAAAAGTGAACTTTCAAAATGCAACATTTTACTACAGGGGTGCAAAAATAAACCTCTTGGAATACCATGTGATGCCGTTTTGAATCTAGACGTTTCATTAATGCACCCCTTTATGGGGTTCACAATTGAAGCCTAGTCCGAGGGGGAAAGGGGTGCTACTATTGTATCACGCCTAGAGGTTCAATTTTGAACCCTATATAAGTGTGGCATGACCTAAATCTTTCCCTACAGAATCATTGTGCAGTGATGCATGTACTTTGATTCTACATGTAGTTTGAGTAGGTGTATGCATTCAGTAATCTCTGAGGTATGGAGAAAAAACGGTAATTTTAGCATTAAATAGTACAAATTTTGCATTTTACCCTGACTTTTGACCTTGACTTTTGACCACATGACTCAAAATTTCACAAGACAAACACTGTCAGGCAGTTCATACAAGTGCACTTAGTTTCATGAAGATACCTTGCCATTTTCCGACTTTTGACCTTTGACCTTTGCCTATGGCCCAAAACTTTTCTTGAGAGTCTTTATCTGGCTTTATATTATACACAGGAGGTTTCAGGAAAAAGATAACAACCTTCAGGCATTGTATTGATATGAAGGAAATAGTGCAATGAAATTTTTAAGAATTTGACCTTGGCCGGTGACCTTTGACCTCGAGCATGTGCACCCAAAACCTAAGAGGCACAACTTCGTCCACGAAAACATACATATGCCAAGTTTAAAGGATATTTCAAACGGTTTTTAAGTCACGCTGTCCACGAAACTGATAACGGACTGACGGAAGGACGGACAGAGGGACCTTATACGGACAACCATGATCTCCAAGGACCGTTAAACCCGTATTCAGATGATCACGCAGCTTGATTGTAGTAGGTATCACTGCGCCACGATCAAACTATACACATTCTTGCTCGTCACGTCGATATCGATGCAGAGTAAATTTTACGAATTAGAGTATCACGGCCTCCTTATACTTTCAAGAAATACAATTCAATAAAGATTTGTGGAGATTTTCGAGTTTTTGGGGAATGTTGCGGAAGTGTATTCATTGCTACTCTGTTTACATCTGTCTACATTGCCATTCTGTTTACCACTTTACATTCGACATATGCCTGCCTAATGGCAGACATGATTGTATTACAGGCATGATATACACTTATTGTATGCTTCCAAATTTCAGTTTTAAATTAAAAAGAAACAAAAACGCACAGTCAACTTAATCTATGGCGAACTCGGAAACGTCGAAATATTGGGTCGAAGAAAAAAAATGAACCCTGATTGAACCCTAATTGTATTTTTCAAGTCGAACCTTATGCAAGTTGAAGGATTTTCTCTGGTCCCTTTGGATTCGACTTAGGCGAGGTTAACTGTACGTTTTGTACGTTTTTGTGATGTAAGGTGGCATTTTACAGGGGATCTGACTCCAGATATTTACACTCTACAGGGCTGGCGCAGTGTTTTCAAAAGTGTGGGGGCCCACTTCCGGGTTTCATGAGCTAACAAGCAAAAAAAAAAAAAAAAAAAAAAAAGGTCCTCAGCTCATCTCTCCCCGTCCATTTCCGGGTGTTTTTAGTGCCACTTACGTACTTCCGGGTTGAAAAAAGTGTGGGGGCCCAAAGTGATGACACCTTATGTATTCCTTTGTATGGTGCACAAAAAATGTGGGGCCCCGAGCCCCCACGGCTGCGCCGGCCCTGCTCTATGTCTGGAAGGGCTGAAAGCGAACGAATTTAATGTTATTTCGTGTTGGTGGGTTATGCACATTTTATGGAAGGGAAGGAATTTTTCTATTGAACAGTTTAATTGAAAGATAAATGACGTATTCATGTAGAAGTACGTACCACACAAATATCCTCCAACCACCAGCCCCACACCCATGGCTGAGTATGCTAAGTATAAACTCGTCTCTCTGAAGTTTTCTTCAACATTATCAAGCGGCACAATACTTATCATCACTGCTAAACATCCATGCAGGAATCCACTTGCAGCAGCCAACACAACGAGCCATACATATGCATAAACTACTTGGTTCAGGAAGAAGACGGTGGCACTGCAAGTGAGTACGGCACAGGCACTGACGCTGTTGGGAAGAAGTTGACGCTTTGAGAAGAAACCGCTTATAAATCGGCCAGCAATGTTGCCAACGCCCAAAGCAGTCGCTAATGGGACAGCTTTCTCCAGACGGTAGCCCTTGGAAACAGCGTTGGATATGACAAACGTAAGTGAAGTAGCGTATCCTACCCCGTATAGGACAATGGCAATATCAAGCATGATAAAAAGCGGGTAAGACGTGTGTAATTCCACGCCAAGAATTGTCCAAACTAGTTTAAGAAATCCAAACCAAGCAGAGAGGAGGGCACGTCCACATCGGTCTATTCCTGTCCGTAATTGGTGTGAGGCTTGCGACAAGGATTGTCGTGGAGCAGGAGTCATCTACAATGGAAGGTTACAAAGCAATGCCAAAAATATGAAAACTCTATGAAATAAATCTTATATATCAAACAAAATTACAACTCACATATCATTAACAAACTATATAATTATACTAGAATATTGCGACGTGTATATTCAATGTGTCATTGTTCTTTTTTTTTGTTCACAATCTAAATCTATTAATGTTAATCAAATGAAGTCAGCGATACCCAATACTTTACATAGTATCTTAGTGTTCTAATGGCTGCTTAAAGTTGATTGGCAATGCTACGAATTACACTTTTGGCAGTCTTTCTCTGAATCATTCCTTCGTTATCATATTTTTTTTTTTGTTCCGTATCACATGAAGAAAGTGGTTGCCACTTATTACATCAGTTTCTCGCGTTGCATTGCTCTTACTATGGCACGTGTGCTTGAATTTAAACAGCTTGGTTTCTCACCTCACTCTTCACCTGTTGATTGCTAATGTTACTTTGTGGTGTATTTGAGTCTACACTCTCGTCCAAGAACCTGTGAGGGCGGAGGAGGGCGCCACATACGACCGAGAAAAGACTGAGTCCTCCGAGAATGAGGAGAGTGCCTCTCCAACCATAGATATTCCCCAGATACTCCGTCACAATGGGCAGTACCATAATCCCCACTGCACCGCAGGTTGACATGAGGCCAGAGGCAATCTCAAACATGTCGGGAAAGTAAACGTAGAGGGCAGCGATGCATGGCGAGTACACACAGCTGTATCCCACACCTGGAAAATACAAACAAGTGAAGCTACGTCATGAGTGACTTACCAGTAGATTGAGGTAACACACGGTTGTGTGTTTGGCATAGTTGAAATAATGTATCGTCTGTGTCTGTGTGTGGTAGACCAATATAACATTTTTCCTGATTGAAACAGTGAAGTACACTGCCAAAAACTATGGGTTGGAGTTTAAAATGTTATTATTAGTACACTGAAATATTATTTTCCAAAAACAGTCGATATTTTGCCTACATATTTTGAGGTAATATCAAATAATACATAAAGAGAGAGAGGGAGAGAGGGAGAGAATGATCAGGTATTGTTCAGATAAGTTATCTTTCAGCTTATGTAGTATTAGGGCCTATCAATGTTTCTTGATAGGAAAGCAGAATATAAAAATGTTCGTTTCATGTATAAACTTGAAATCGACTGCTTTGTCGGCTATATCTACATCCTACAGGGCGCAAGTTTGCACCCCAATTCTCGGGTGCAAAGGTGCACCCAATGGGTGCAATTCTACACTCAGTTATTTAACTTATACGAACGAAAAAAAAAACAAACAAACAGTGGAATCCTGTAAAATAATGAACTTCAATCACGTTTTCACTTCAAACCTATTACTACTGTAATATCCTTACATTTCTGTTCCCATGTAATAATTTGTTAAGAAAAACTGATGCATCTGGTCTGCGAGTTTGCTTTGATCCTGGTAGCACAATATTCCAGCAATTCCATGGTAAATCAACATACAAAAAGTGAGAGTTACAATGTACTCAAAAGTACTCAAAACAATTATGTTAATAGATTAGAAAATCAAATATTGCATCGCCCATGTTTAAGGACGCAAGAACACACACGAATTTCAATACATGCATCAGGATGATAAAAACTGCAATGTTGTATTCTTTCTCACTTTAGAGCTCCTACAGCAAAGTGGTGAAATATGTTACCAGTCTTTTTAGGCTCATATTGAATCTAACCTTACAAGCGTAAATTGGATACAGTTTACATATCTCTAATCATCAACATAAATAATATGTGCATTCAATAAAACACACTCCATTATTAAAGCCATTGACATGGAATTTGTGGGGTATTTGAGAGCAGAAAAATAAAGGCACTAAGTGAGCCTTTGAGAAGTTATTGTTATAACCTAAATAAATTACAAATAAATTGTTATTACAGTGTAAAGGAAATGTACGGTGATTAATTAATTTTGTGTGATTGTTGCCAACTACACAGATATGTTGTTAATATAGCTATAATTATTGTTATTTGTTCACTGTAAGTATGTGTAAGTGTGTCATTACCTGCCATGTGTCCAGAATAGGACCATGGACCTGGTGCATATGTCAACATGTCCTTTGTTTTTGCTTTTAAATCAATAAAGACATGATTACAACAACAACAATATCTATATGGAAAATGATGTAATAAAAGGCACACTGCTCATAACTGAAAAGAAAAACAAAAACAATTACTGTACCAAAGTTTGAACATTATTGCATAATATTTAGCTGCAGCCTGCAGCAACTTTTCATTCATAAGCGGATGGCGCACTCGGAGATGTGTAATCAAAATAATGCTTCAACATTTACCTGCAACTTTTGATTTAGATTGTTTAGTGCCCCCTACGATGTACATGACATGTAATCTAATGTCAAACAGTGATGAATTTCGTAACAGACACCTGTGTATATATGCAATGACATGAATATACCCTGTACATGTAAGAATACAAATATTGACAATAAAAAGAACATCAATACACTTCAACTATGCAATTCAGTGCCAATGTCAGAATGAATACATCTGGTGACAATGAAACTGTTTCTGGCTTTGATATTCCTGTCATAACAAGATTTGAAAGAGCCTTTTTGTCATGTTTAAACATAAGCACTTCGATGTCTGTCCAAACTCAGAGAAATATCACAACAAAAAAATATTATTGTGTCATGACGTATACATGTGATATACACATGACACACTAAACTACAGCGTAAGACTTGTTATTTTTGGCAGGTTTAGAAATACATGTAGGCACTTTCAAGAACATTTCTCATTATTCTAAAACCTACCAAGGTGATTAAAAAAATACAATTTATTTATTTATTTATTTATTCAGTTTTCTTTTAGCAGGGTAGCCCTTTCAGCTCACTCGGAACTGCTCTGCCAAGGGGCCCTGCATCTCGGACAAAGTACAATTTGAGTAAAAAACACAAAGTTACAAACACGGTAACAAAGAGGGAACATAAAGCACAAAAATATAAGTTCATATAGAGCGTACAAGAGAAAAGGATTGTACACAAGCCAATGAAACAAAAATGGAACGAAAATAAAATACAATCAAATCCGGGAGAGAAAAAAAAATAATGGTATAAGAAAATACCTCACTAACACACACATCAACACTCACGCACACACACACACACACTTTCACCTCCACACCAGTACACCGGCACCCACCCAAACCCGTACACGCACACATACGCGCACGCATATACAGTACATACCCACACGCACACATACCTACACACAACCACACCCATGCCGCCATGCACACAAAATGTCTAAAGTCTATCAATTAAGCTAAGCATTTTACATTGCCGTTTGAAAGAGTTAACAGAGGTGGCATTTCGGATGAAATCAGGTAAATTGTTCCAAGTTTTAGATCCACGATAATGAAAAGATTTTTTATAATATTCAGTTCTGGGAAGTTTGATATTGAGAGGACAGCTAATTGCATATCTGGTTTGGAAAAAGGGATTTCGTTTTGTTATTAAAGATTGCAAATACGTTGGGGTCAGTCCATTGACGACTTTATATACAAGGACACAATATTGATAGTGGATTCTCTGGGTGACTGACTGCCATTCTAATCTCTGAAGCATTAGCTTATGTGGGGTCAAAAAATCTGCGTTAAGTACTAATCGAGCGAATCTGTTCTGTAGCTTCTGTAACCTCGTTATGTAACAACTGGCTGCACTTCCCCATACAACATTGCAGTAATCGAAGTGAGGTAAAATCATGCTATAGTATAACATTTTAAGTATTTCACCCGGTAAATAACTCTTTGTCCTTGAGAGGTAACAGATTGTCCTAGAAATTTTCTGCACTGTGTAGTCAACGTGCTTGGCCCAATTCAAACGACTGTCTATTATCACCCCAAGGTACTTAAAATCAAGCACTTGTTCAATGGGTTCGTTACCATGCTTCACTGAAAGTGAAATGCCCTTTGTTTTCCGTTTGGAACCTATTAGCATTACTTTTGTTTTCTTTGTATTTAATGCAAGAGCATTTTTATCCAACCACTCACAAACTTTTCTCATTTCAGTTTGAAGTAGCTCTGAGATAACATTGCCATTCTTCGAGCGGACAAACACGGCTGTGTCGTCGGCATACAAACATACTTTGGTATTACAATCAAAAGGCAATTGACATATGTCGTTGATGAAGACGGAAAACAACATCGGGCCCAGGAGTGACCCCTGAGGTACACCTGTTTGAACAGACTTAAAATCCGACAGTACCCCATTGACAGATACGCATTGTTCCCTTTCGTTAAAGTAACTGGTGAACCATGAGAGCGCACTTTCTGTAAAACCATACTTTGACAGTTTATCAAGCAAAATACTATGACTCACCGAGTCAAAAGCACGTTTAAGGTCAAGAAAAACTGCACCGGTCAGATACCCCTCATCAATATTTCTCAGAAAATAATCATTCAGATCAATTAGCGCAGTGTGTGTGGAATGCATTGGTCGAAATCCCGACTGCCAGTTACTCAACAGATTATTGTTTTCAAAATAAGTATACAACTGACCATAAATAAGTTTTTCTAATATTTTCATTACATGAGAGAGAACTGAAATAGGCCTGTAATTAACAGCATTCTTTTTGTTTCCACTTTTATAAAGTGGTGTCACCCTGCTCTTTTTCCACTCCTTTGGTATACAGCCCGTTCTGAGTGAAATATTGAAAATATACGTCAGGGGTTTGCTTATGAATACTACACCTTCTTTAAGTAGGCGTGGGTGAATATCATCAAGTCCCGGGGCTTTATTCTCATTTAAATTTCTCAATGCTTTTATAACATCATCTTCGGAAATATCATCAAGGTGATATTGCGTGTCTGTGTATTTTGAACAGCTGCTTACAGAAGAAATGGGTCCAGACTCTTCACATAAGGAAGTAAAATATTCATTGAATATGTTAGCTACATCAACCGGAGTGGAGACATCTGTTTCATCCTTTGTCAGTTCAATCTTGTTTGTTTTCACGTTAGGAATTATCTTTTTCATAACTTTCCAAGTTTTGCTTGAGTTTCCGCTACACAACTTGAACTGTTCATAATAATAACGCTTTTTGAGCTTTCTATTCAATTTGTTCAACAGGTTGCGTTTTCTTCGATATTCTTCCCAGTCATTTGGGTCACCTGTAGCATCAAATCTATTTTTCAAAAAGTTTCTTTCTCTTGCGAGATCTATATATTCGTGATCTATCCACGGTGCACATTTTGTTTTTTTGCGAACTGATATTCTAGGGGTATTATCATCACATATGCCGACAAAAGCATCTTTGAAAAATTTCCACAGAAACTCAACATCATTACTTTCGTAAAACACGCTCCAGTCAATGCGAAATCCTTCATTGATAAACTTTTCTCTATCGAAACGTTTGAATGAACGAAAGGTGTGAATTTCCGGTGCATTCCGGGGCACCTGAGCTTTCAACTGTACATAGTCAAAGAATGATCGCTTAACCCACATGACAGTACACCTGAGTTGACAGTACTCATTTCTGTGGGCATGAATATCAGGTCAATACATGTTCGACTACTTTTTGTGATTCTAGTTGGGGACTTGATTAATTGTGTCAGCTGAAAAGAAGAACAAAGACGGGTCATCTTTCTTGACAGTGTTCTCGGTAAGCATATTACAATTAAAATCTCCGAGCAGAACTACATTCCGAGAAATATCAGTTACCTGTTCCAAATTACTTTCTATTTCATCGAAGAACTCAATGTCACTGTTCGGAGGACGATAAATGACACCAACAAACCATGACTTATTCGTAATTTTCACTTCAAGCCACATAATCTCAAGTGTGTCAGCCTCTTAATCAGATCGTCTGGTGTACGATATGTTAGATCGAATATAACATCCAACACCACCTCCATTGGAGTTCCGATCTCTCCTTTCAAATATGTAATTGTTTACATCAATTTCAGAATTTGATATAGATTCGTCTAACCATGTTTCGGACATGCAGAATAAATCAAATGGGTTTTCATAAAGATGATGTCTTAAATGATCTATTTTCCCCCTTACACTTCTAATATTTAAATGGGCGAGTTTCAAACCATTTCCTTTAATCTCGGAAAATAATATATTAGGTTGTATATCTTCACTAAAAATGGGTGATTTACCGTAGTCGACAGGTTGATAGTCTCTCACAGAGTCACTATCACCATTGTAAAAGGGTAATTCTCGAAAGATACAAATATCACAAATCCAGTCATTATTGCTTTGGAATATATCAAATGGAACACCGCATCCTACATGACACCACTGTGTGCATTGCACGCATAATATAGCATTCTGGTTGTTTTTAACAGATGATTTTGTAAATAATACATGGGAAACGAATTGACATAGAAATATATAGTCAAATGATACCTATACAATGATATATGGCTAGCAAAGACGCTCGATGTCACTCAGTGATCGGATGACGACTTTCTTGTTTTCTCTCGCTGTCACTCCGAAGATCTTTCCGTCCTGGGACCAGGTCCACGCTATGCCTTTGCTCTTTCTGGCCGCGAACATGAGCTCCTGCCGCTTGTGCGTGAGGTCTTCGTTGATGAAGATTGAGGTTCCCTTCAGCTTCGATCTCGCCTGGTACACTTTTTGACGTGCGTTGTACGTGGCAAATTTGGCGATGATGCTTTTCTCCTCCACCGCTCCGCTTGGTGTTTTGTATCTCGGCATGATTCTGTGGCTGCGGTCGATGTCGGCGGGGGAGAGGTTGACGCCCAGACGATCACGGACGATGTCGCTCACCAATGTGTCTGTGTTTTCTCCTTGATGCTCCTTTATGCCATGGAACCTCAAACAATTTCGGCGACTGTACTGCTCCTGTTCGTCTATGTTTCTGTTAATGTCTGACAAGTCTTTCCTGAGTTGACTCACTTGCTTTTTTAGCTCTCTCACTTTGCTGTCATTTTGCTGAGCGTCCATTTTGATGGCCTCGTACACATGTTGAGTAACACGTTCAAGTATGGAGTCTGTCACCGCTTTTACTAAAGCCTTCAGCACTTCTTCCGAACAAAGGGCCTCCTTTATCTTTGACTCAATGGTCGACGCGAGCTCAGAGTCCTTGCCCATTGACAATCTTTCGGTCGGCTGACCAGCAGGCACAGCTCTCTCACTTGACGTGGACGTTTGGCTCCTGCTGCCCCGTGCACCCCGCGACCGAGTTGCTGGGCCTCCGTTCTCATCGTCTTTCTTCACAGTGCTCATTTGGTCAATCAGTTTGTCACAAGATTCACAAATTTCCTCCTGTAGATAGTCAAATTCAGCTTCAATCAAGTGACCATAACAGTCTTAGCATGACACCTCACCTGCTTGTGCAATTCCCTAAGGTGTACAGTCTCACAAATATGAAAAAAAAAAAACTCAGGATATTTTGCAGCCTCGTGTCACTCGTGTCAGTTCGCATGCGTACATTAGTTTCAGTTTTGTATGTTGCTTACATCAAGTGCATGAACAATATGTGTTTCGAAAGAAACGTTTCATTTATAACCGACAACTTGACATATCGTAGAAAACGCCGGAGTGGCAAATTCCGAAAATAATATACTTGTATTATCCGCTAATAGCAGCACGAGATTTCCAAATCAAATAGCTGTCTTCTGTTTGTATGTATACAGTCTACTCTCATCATAATGAAGTCCTGGTGATCAGCAGCTTTCTTTTGTTATCACTTTTTAACCAAACAAAATAAGAAGTATCTATAAAGACTTAGATGATAATTTGGGGACCGGCGTAATCTTCTTTGTTGTTACCAGAATTTTGTTACACTGTATAATTGTGTCCATTATGACAGTAGCGCACTGTATCAAATTGTGTTCGATCTTAGTTGCGAAAACAGTAAAATGGAATGAAAATTCAAACTTTTACTGAGAGAATTTGTTCCGCCATCTGACGTAGAATACAAATGTACTAAGAATTTGTATCCGCCGTAAGACACTGTGGCGAGGGGAGGCTCGCAAATTATCATTATGGAGTGTGCTGAAATAAAACACGATAGGGAAACTGATTGTTTGAGGAGAACAGGCGGAGAGGATCAGTTAGCAAGATACAGTGTAGAAAGAGAGAGAGGGTGAGATTGTGGAGGAGAGAGAAACAGAGAATGTTGAGCTGCTACAATATAATCGATTATAAATTTCCTTACAACACAGGCTGCAATACACTTGTGATAGAAATCAAATTATAATCAATTATAACTGTTCATAAAACATGGTCCTGGTAGGATAAAATGATCGAGACCTCTACGCATTCATGTGTCTTCATGAGTTACTTATGTTTACTTCTTTTCTTTATGGTGAAGTTCATGCGCAGAAAAAAAAAATACACGGACCCCACCTTTCTTTCCTGAGTGCAAGGAATTTTTAGTGAAGAGTATTTTGCATGTCTGCTGTAAGGTCGTCCGGCGGTTGATCTCCTTTGAGCCATAACCAAGTGACCATTATATCAATTGTATCTTTCTCATTCTCTCAGAATGCAAAACCTCTTTGCTGTGCGTGAAAACCACTTGCAGCGGCAGCATAACTCTAGCCGAGCAAGGAACAATTATGTGACCCTGCATCACAAAGCCAACAAAAAGTCGCCAGATACGGATTTTTAGTTGAGCGCAGATTCTAAAAGAGCAGACTCAAGCTGAATGGTGTATAAATCAATTCAAATGGACTCTTCTAATCTGTCTAAACATCGGATAGAAAGCACACACTCTGAACTGAGAAAAGAAGCTTTGAAGTACAGGGTCAATTCAAGCGCTTGTAATCTTTACCAAACCGCCCTAGCTGTGCGATGAATAAGTCAAAAACAGGATATAAACCACCGTAGCAGCAACAATGATGGGGTTATTTTTAAGCTGAAATTGACCATGGTTTTATTTACACATTCTGTCCATGATCAATGCCAACTTTCATGGCAGTACAATTATCCTTTTAAAGTTATTAGAGTTGAAAGTGAAGAGTGTGCAAATGATTTTCAAGAAATGAAAGGGGGCCTCAAAGACATAAGTTACGTGATCTCACTACTCTAAAAAAAAAAAGTTGTAGAAAAACTGCTGAAAACACACTTTCCCATCCATTTTATGATCCCAAACGATGATTATGCTTATCAAATAGCAAAATAACATACCTGACACACACAAACAAATGACGAATTGGCTGCCTGTCTGAGCGAAAGCCGATGTTATTAGACCGGTAGAGCCCACCAGACTGCCGATGATTATTAGTTGTCTCAAAGTTAACCCGCCAAGCAGCGTCTTGCTGACATATCCTGTTTTGAAAGAGTGACAACGTTTACAGTGGATGATATTCGTTATTCCAAAGGTTCGTTATTCCGAAACATTTATTCCGTATGCCTGGATGTTCCCTGGTCCGGAAATGAAAAAAAAAACAAACAAACAAAAAAAAAAAAAAAAAAAAACCAGACAAATAAACAAACAAACCTTCGCATTTTCGAACATTTTGTGTATATTCCGAAGATGTGTTATTCAGAAGGTTCGTTAGTCCAAAAATTACAAAAGGTTCCTTCGTCCGAAAATGATGTAATCTGTGGGGATCCCGAAACGGACATGGCGCGGGAGTGAGTCGAGGGGTGTGCGTGTGTGTGAGTTTGTGTATGTGTTTGGAAAGAGAGTGCGTAAAAGCATTCTGCCATTCTCTTTGTCAAAATTACATTTGCCTTCTCCTTTATATGGCATTGAAGCTGAGATTAAAAGTAAGGCTACACGTAAGGGCGCAGAAAAAATGGGGAGTGGCGGATGAGATGGACATCAAAGAGATAATAAGTATGCTATATGTACAACCTACCCCCTCGCCGCCCCCCGCCCCCCATGCATCTTCAGATTCTTAGAGATACCCCCTTTAAGGATGGGAAGGGGTTAGGATTTTGACCCCATATCACGGTTTGTTGGAAGGGAAGCCAGCTTAATTATCCCCTATGGAGGATTTTGGAAGGGAAGCTACCACAGCAGAACGTATAATGTGTAGTGCATGTGGCGAATTGTCCTGCGAAAAGAAGGCCGTCCCGGTATGCTTAATTAAAAACAACAAAACATGCATATTCTGGATATTGGGCTAACACCAAGAAGTCTACTACATGTATTTCGGAATTTTTCGCGAGGTTGAGACATAACCTTTTCGGAACTCTATACGGATTATTTGGGAAAGATTTTAAAATCACCCCTAATTAAAAGAAATGGGCCTTCCTAAAAGACCCCCATTTCAACCATTTTGGAGGATTTTTCCCCCTAATTGAACCCCTGAGGGGGGGGGGGGAATGGGGCCCCTCGCTTCAACACACACACATACACACACACACACACACACACACACACACAAGGCACGCACGTATCAACACGTGCACGCTAAAACACAGATGACATACTCGTGAACATGCACACACAGTGACTATATCATGTCAGTGAAGTAATAATGATAAGTATATATTATATAATAAATTGAGTAATAATTGTTACTTGTCATTCCTTAACCATCCATTCCATCAATATTATTCATACCCATTTACTTCTCACTATTGTTATGTTTACTACTATCATTGTTACTATTATTTTCGTAACAATTAGCAGCAAGCTGCTGCAGAAAAAAAAAATGCCCCCACCCCCACAAAAAAAAAAAAATAATCCATTCGACTATGTCTTTGCTGGATTTCATAGTAGGTACTTTTCCTTTGATGTAATTGTCATTAAAATTCTATGGAATGTCTCTGTCTCTGTGAATTAAAATCTTTCTATATAAAAGAAGTACCTTAATTATCCTTACGAACTGGAGAATTTCCATAATTACCAATAGCAAACTGCTGGCAATTCAAATTCACATCGCATTTCATAGACTTAGCAAAATACTTTTCTAGCTATCTCACACTTCCTTGAGCACAAAACCTCTCTTTTGCATGCTACATTTACATAAGCATCGTCAGATGAAACCATGCGAAACTGGTATTCTATTTTTCCTTTTGACCAGGACTCCGTCTTATTTATTCTCATGGATTAAAGAGGCACCGTCAGAGCGACCTCAAAAGAGATGTCACTTAACTGTCTGTGGGATTTAGGAAGAATTGTTCCCGTCTTTTGATATATCTGATCTTCATGTCTTATCAACAGCGAGATCTGAAGACCATGAATGGTTATAACGGGAGGTTATGGCTTGATTAGCTAAGATTTCTGTATGAATGTAAACAGATACACAATTATATAGGTATAACCCAATTATTGAGTAGATATAGTCATAGGCGAGAATATAAAGCTTTTTGTGGTCGTAAGCAATGAGAAAAGTTTAGTTTATGTTATTAAGTTAATAATGACTTGGTCCAAAATGAAACACGAGGCGATGGGATTTTTTTTTTCAAACTGTGGACGCAACTGCAATAAGATTTTTATACCTCAAGAAGATTGTAACTTGCCGGTAACAATAAACAAACAAACAAACAAACAAACAAACAAAGAAACCACAGATCAGTGATGCGATCAAGAGAATGAATTTTGACGTATGTTACCAGGCACGTATAGAGATTGAATATCACAGTCCAATGTTTTCATTTCGCACCCAAAGGTAACCATGTACGCCAAAGTTCATCCGAATGATTTTCGCTAACCTGCACGTGGTTTCTTTGTTTTTCAGTGAGTTACATTTGTCTCGGGATATAGAGGTTGGTCTAGGGAGAAAAACAAAAGTTCTGTACCTACATTGACCTAACTTAAATCACTTAAGTTGCCTCAATTTATGCACAAATCATCACGAAAAGGGCATTCTATGATTCATTAAAGTATAAAGCCATGCGTAACAATTCGATTTTCAATTCAATTCAATTCAATTCAATTCAATCATAGTTTATTTCCAGTCAACGAAAATCAAAACAAAGTACAAAGTATACATGTCATGAAATGATATTGTTCAAACATTTGCAAAAGATTCATGTAGTATACGAGATAAATTATATAACAACATATATATATATATATATATATATATATATTTACAATAATTAGGAGGAACAATGCATATATACTTCGTGGGCGTGCGGAAAGTAAATTCGATTATGGAAAATAGTGATCCACTACGAAGCAAAGCTTGTGGGACGTGGATCGCTAGATAAATAATGGGTAAACAATATATTCAATTTTTTTTTTTTAACTATTGTATTTAATTTAGATTATTTAAGTTATTTATAGAGATATACATGTACACTGTTGGTCAAAAAGGTGGAATAATTTCGTATTGAATAAAAGTCTACCGTTTTGTTTGCATTTAAAAGGCTGTCTGTAGACAAGCTGGCATGTTATTGATTACGTAATGTTACCCCATTATTCAGGTGATATTTGAGCATGAGGAATGTGTTATTACGTAACAAAGTTACCTTGTGCAGACTATAAAGCCCTGTGGAGTTGAAATATTGCCCTTTTTGCTGATTTTGCACCGTGTAGAGAAAGTTTATTTTTTCCAAGTTCCCTGTACTGCTTGCATTAAAAATCGGTAAAGATTCCCCCTAGACTATGCCTGGTCCAATGCTGACGGCAATGCGCCAGAGAGTGTCTATAGCGCTATAGGCAGGAGGGCTACGCGCAAGCAGACTCGTATAGGAGAAATCCTGGGGATTTCAGGGATTTCACACGGTGCAGTCTCTAAAATCCTTAAGCGTCATCGTGAGAGAGGAAATATGCAGCCATGGAATTCACCAGGACGTCCCAGACTGACAACACATTGTAGAGATGATCGCCACCCGTTGAATCTTAGCCGCAGAAACCGGAAGTTACTCGCGAGTCGTTTTCAACGCTTGTGGAGGAGACATCATGGAATCAACGTCTCAAGATCAACAGTCAATCTCAGATTGATACAGCATGGCTACCGAGCACGATGATTGGTTAGATGTCTACGCCTGACGGTTCGCCACGGGTCAGCTCATCTCGTTTTGGGCCAGGCAGCACAGGACGCTTCAACTTGGACATTGGCAACACGTTATCTTCATGGGCGAGAGCCGGTTCATCCTTGACCGTAGAGATGGGCGACAGCGAGTTCGTCGGTTAGCTGGGGAAAGCCTTCGGGATGACTGGTGTCCACGAGACAACCCAAGGTGGAGGAGGCCCAGCGATGGTCTGGGCCGGAATCCATTACGGAGGAAAACTCCACTGGTGGTGCCGGATGGCACCACTATAGTGGCGTTTACTTATATACCTAGTGAACGCCGCTGTCTACAGGTAGATATTGGAGTTCCACTGCCTTCCATATGAAAGACATGTGTATGGGTTCAATTTCCGACTGCAGGATGATAACGCTAGACCGCACGGGGCAGCTCGTAGTTAGAGAATTCCTAGAGGCAGAGGGGGTTGAGCAGTTGCCATGACCAGCTTGTTCGCCAGATACGAACCCCATAGAACATGCATGGGATGCCCTAGGCCGAGCCATCAACGGCAGAGAGGTCATTCCTCAAAATCTGCAGGAGTTGGCAGCTGCGTTGAGGGAAGAGTGGGAAGCCATACCTGTCGACGTCATCAACAACCTGGTGGACAGCCTGCCACAACGCCTACGTGTTTTAATTCGTGCTAGGGGTGGATATACCCGGAGTGGACATCATACCCGATATTAGTGAAATCTTAAGAACTGACTAAATTTGATGTGAACTTGTCAACGGAATCACACACACACACACACACACACACACACAAAAAGTCATCTGGAAAATTGAATGACGTTTGAAACAAATATTCTGTTGCTAAAGTTTTTTTGGAATATTATCAGTGTTGTTTCATGCCCATTGTTTAGAATAATTTAGACATATACTTGTTAAAAACCACTGTGAAAGTGTGTAAGTGGCATGGTTACAAAGTTAAGTGATTGACATACATTAGATATATTATTTTCCAAGCACATTGTAATAGATATGCGGCACTTTGCGGTGCCGCTTTGCTCCTCCCTTTCCTAGTCCTTTGCCTCCTTTACCGCGTCCAGACATGATGGCGTGAGTTGATTGTGGTTTAGCTGATGAGAGATCCAAAAATTTGAGATAAAAAAATATTCCACCTTTGTGACCAATAGTGTAGTTATTTTGAGATACGCAGGTCGGAAAAAATAAAATAAAAATAAAGCATCAATGCTAATGCCCAGACACTGTTCATTGAACCGCGTGTACCGGGAAAATTAGACAAGAACAACACACTCGTACACACATTCAATTACCCACTCACATATAAGACGCGAGACAGTGCCGAGAAGAGAGAAGACGATAACAATACAAGTCTACGAAGAACAAAGACAGGAGAGGAAGAGGAGAGAAGAAAGAACAGTCTCTACCACGTCTATAGAGTGTGCCAGTTCGTATGGTCAGATAAATATTAATCGTCTTACCGAAAGCGTAGGCCAGACCTTGGCTACTAGACATAGCCAGGCCTGCAGTCGCTGATGACAATTGAATCTGTACTGTCAAATCTTTGTAGAATATCTCGTACGACTTTAGAATCCCCAATTCGAGAAAATTGATTGAAGCAATCCCAGCTAGGATCAGCCATCGGTACCGTGGTCGACCAGGGGATCCCATTATTGAGCGATCGTGTACTAGCTGATTAGCTGAAGACGTTTTGAAAGGAATTCAGCGTGCCTCCGAGAGAGCGGCAGCAAAGGCATCCATTTCAATCAGCTCCTTACGCGACGTTTGTTTTGAACGAGCGATTTTTGATCAGCGACGCATCACAGCTACAGCATTAGTGTTGAAACGGGAAAGCCAGGGGAGATGTTATTATCGGTTCGTTGCGGCATAAAGAAAGAAAGAAACAGGTCCGATTTTTAATGTGAGAGGGCGCGCTCACTGAAGGGTAGTCAATCAAATTTGCTCCGTGCTGTGTCTGTGTCAACCACACAAAGCAAGTGGAGCTTCACTTATTCTCTACACACACACACGCACGCACGCACACACACATACATACACACACACACACACAAACACACACACACACACACATACACACATATATCTATATATATAATGACATAATTAAATTTTGTTGTGTAAGTTTTATTTTTATGGTATAAGGGGGACACCATTACAACTGATTAAAAGTTATTTAGAAAACAGACAACAATTCACTAGCTGCTATAATTCATATTCTTCACAAATGCAAACAATATCTTGCGGTGTTCCGCAGGGTTCATTATTGGACCCTATTTTATTTCTGATTTATATAAATGATTTGTCTGCTGCCTCATCTGTATTGCAATTTTTGATGTTTGCTGATGATACCAATGTACTATTTTTGAAGCATAAAGATATCAATCAAGCTGAAGATTTGATGAATACTGAATTGGCTAAAGTCAGTGATTGGTTTTCTGTAAATGAATTAGTTTTGAATGTCACTAAAACACATTTTATGAAATTTGATAATAGTTATTCAGTCAATGTTGACACAGATTTATATATATCAATGATACAAAAATAGAACACGTGAGGTCTGTAAAGTTCTTGGGAATTTTTCTTGATGAAGAAATGAAATGGAAAAGCCATGGTGCTCAAATTCTCAGCAAGGTTTCAAGAATTAATGTTGGTATCATGGGCAAGCTGAGAGATTGTCTACCTCAAAATATGTTATTGTTATTGTATGATACATAGGTACTCCCTCATCTTAATTACTGTATTATTCTTTGGGGTAAGTGCAATAAGTATCTTGTGGAGCGATTACATAAGCTGCAAAAAAGAGCCTTTAGAGTAATAACAAAGTCATCATTTCTGTCTTATTCTAGACCATTATTTATTAGAGTGAACATTTAACCAATTTATCAACTTTATGATTATAATCTTGTCATATTTGTTTTTATATAGCAAAGAATTATTATCAGAGTTATTTAGTTCATTATTTGTAAAGAATATTGATACTCATAATCATAATACAAGATCAAAATTTCATATTCGAGTTCCGTATGGACGAACTAAATTTTCACATTCATTTATAACTCATCAAGGACCAAAACTGTGGAATGATTTACCAAGATAGTATAAAAGATTGTTTAACGTTGAATTGCAATCTGGACACCGTGGAGTAAAGACGTGTTTGTGACAGCTCTCCGGGCTGGTACCATGTCTCGCTAACACCACCACTATATACATACAGCAATACTGCGCTGTCGTCATGAATCTCTAAGATTCTGAGATTCTGAGGAGGATCATCGTGGGCTGATTTTTCCTGAAGGACATACATACAGGAAGTGCTAATACTATTTGTTATAGCCGTGATACAAACGTAGAACGAAATATGTATTCCAGGCCTCAAACTCGGAACCGCCCGGCAACAACGAAAGTGGAAAAATCGACTAGTCCGAAAGCAGCACCACAAGCAGCACCACAGGCAGCCCCACTACCCGCCCATGAGCCCAGCCACGAGCAAACTACTCTCAGCGAGCTAAAAGCAGAGATACTCTCACTTTCCAACTTGCTGTCTCGGAAACTGGATAATCTGGGTGACGAAACCAAAGCAATAAATCGCAAATTAGACGAATTTGAGGCATCGTTGACAGACACGACTGAACGCACCAGGCAAATCGAGCAAGTGCAAATCCCGAACCTAAAACAGCAACACCAAGCTGACATCGAAGCTCTCGAAAAGAAACTCATTCTAATGGAGCTGTATCAAAGAAAGAGTAACTTGCTCTTCTACGGGATTGAGCAACAAAAAGACGAAAACGTAAACTCCAAACTCCACAGCATCTTCATCGATCTCGGCATCCCAAAAGAAGAAGCTGACAAAATCCTCATCGTCAATGCCCACAGTGTGGAGTCACTCAAATTAACAAAACATCAGGCCTTTTCTGTGAGGATAGTTCGAGGTTTATTATGGGTAAACATGGCTCCGGTGTCACACGCTTTTACATATAGGGGTAAGCGCCCTCTATAGTAATAAACATTATAATGTGCATATGTCTTAAACACAACATATTTTCCCCCTTTTAAAGGCAGGGATATATATATTCCAGAGAATAAAGAGAGTCCAAATGTTCAATGTCCAAAATAGCGTAATCAATTGTTCATGAGTCCAATAAGTGTCCGATAAGCCTGAAATCTATTTTTTTTGAGTTTTCTGTATTTAGCGCGAATCTTAAAGGTCATGCTGCGTTATTTGTTTGTGGTTTTAGTTCACCAATAATCATTCAAATACCGGGGCCGACGTCGTTGTCGTTCTGAGCGTCGTGGTTGGACATCACCGCGCTCATGTTGTCGATGATCTTCTTCGACCACGGGGAAGGGGAAACCGACATCGTTGTCAGTTTCGCTTCCAGGTTTGCTCGCTACTAGACGTCTCGCGTTCCACTTTGTGTTGTCGCTCAAAAGAAACGCATTGCTTCCAATCAGCTTTTTGATTCGCTTTGGAGGAGACAGTGCTGATGCGAGCTTGTGCTTCCTGAAAGGCCGCGCGACACGAACCCAGTCTCCCACTTTGAATAGTGGTTGTCGTGCGCGTCGTCGTTGATCCGTATACGCTTTCGCTCTTTCTTGGCGTGCTGCGATTTCGGATGCTTTTGCCTTCACCTTGGCAGTTGGTGGGGTCCTAGGTTGCATAACGTTCAACCCCAACCGAAGATTCCGATTTATCATCAGTTCTGCCGGCGTCATGCCTGTAGTCGCGTGCGGTGTCGACCGATACGTACGGAGGAAGATCTGGATTGCTTCATCAAATCTCTTCCCCTCCGCGATACTCGCTTTGATGCTCTCCTTCAGGACGCGATTCAGGCGCTCAACACCACCGTTCGCTTGCGGGTTGTATCGCGATGTCAAATTGTGACGGATATCATATCCAGCGAGGAAAGCTTCAAACTGGTCCGAAACAAACTGCGGACCGTTGTCAGTGGTGATCGACTCTGGTAGTCCCCATCGTGTGAAGATTTTCTCAAGAATGTTGATGATTGAGTTCGTAGTGACTGTACCAGTAGTTGCAATTTCCGGCCACTTACTATGCATGTCATGTACAACGACCAGAAATCGTTCGTGGTGTGGAGCGGCAACAACTTCGCCGAAGATGTCGACCTGAAGTGCTTGCCATGGTTTTTGCGGCCATGGTACGGTTTGTAGAGGGGCGGGCCTTGCGCTGCCTGCTTTTTCGCTCAAACAGCAGCTTTCGCAATCTTTGACGTGTTGTTCAATGCGTTTGTCTATGCCCGGCCACCATACCGCTGTGCGACATTTCTGTTTCATCCTTACTATTCCAGGATGTCCCTCGTGTGCTATTTGTAGCACTCGCTGCTGAAGCGTCTTTGGAATGACCACTTGTGTTCCGCGCATGACTATCACATCATCTGCAACTGAGAGTTCATGTCTGACTCTGTAATATACGCTAAATGCGTCCGAAATTTCACTGGGCCATTCTGTTTGCAGGTACAGGCGAACTCTTTGCAGTACATCGTCTGTGCGCGATTCCGCTTTCAATTCCACTTGCGTGACAACCTTAGCGATTGCGTGCGTAATGATCGCTTGCACATATTCTTCCGCGTCATCACTGTTGCTCCGCTGTGTGTGTTCCTGTGCGTCTGCTGTAGCGCGACTCAGCATATCCGCTACTCTGTTGCGCGAACCGGACACGTACTCCACCTCGAAATTGTACTGATGAAGCCGGTCTGACCACCTGTATATGCGTAAGGGCCGATGACCCGATCCTGATGTGGCGAGGAGCGTTGTCAGCGCCTGGTGGTCGGTGCGGAGTTTGAATTTGCGACCGTAGAGATACATATGCCAATGCTCGCATGCAAAAATACATGCCAGGGCTTCGCGTTCCCCTGTAGAGTATTTGCGCTCTGTTTCCGTCAATGTACGTGACGCGTACGCGACCGGACGTTCAGTTCCCGCGACAATTTGCGACATAACAGCGCCAACCGCTGTCCCCGATGCGTCTGTTGTGACGAACGTAACCGCGTCTGGATCAAAATGTGCGAGAACGGGGGGAGACGCGATCTTGTCCTTTAGCAATTCGAAGGCGTTCTGCTGAGCGGGTGTCCAAACCCACTGTGTGTCCTTGCGTAACAGCTGCTGGAGCGGTTCCGCGATATCCGCGTATTGTGGTACGAACTTGCGGTAGTAGTTGGTGCTTCCCAGGAATGAACTCAATTCCTTTGCGTTTGTTGGTGCCTTCAATTTGCGAATCGCTGCTACATTGTCGTGCATGGGCATGACTCCTTCCGCGGATACTCTGTACCCGAGAAAGTCGATTTCTCGAGCTGCGAAAGTACATTTTGTCCTTGTTGAGGGTCAAATTGTGCTTTGTCAGGTGCGACATCACTTCCTGCAGACGTTGGTCATGCTGAGCCTGATCATTCCCATAAATGACCACGTCGTCGAGCAGGTTTACGACTCCCGGGATTCCTTTCAAGACAGATGAGACAATCTTTTGAAATGCGCTAGGGGCTGAGCTTAAGCCATACGGCATTCGTCGGTACTGATACACGCCCTCGTGTGTGACAAACGCCGTGAGGTGTCTGCTTTGTTCTGCCAGGGGGACTTGCAGGTAACTCCGTCGCATGTCCAATTTCGTGAAGACAGTCGTCCCATGAAATTTAGCTGATAGTTCATTTAGCGTAGGGAGTGGGTATTTGTCAGGAATGACCGCTTTATTGACTGCCTTGAGGTCCACGCATAACCTCAGTTCACCAGTTTTCCTCCTGGCAATGACAAGGTTTGATATCCAGGAAGAGGAATCAACTCGCTCGATAATATTGTCCGATTCCAAGCGTTTGAGCTCGTGTGAGACTTCCTCACGCACAGAAAAGGGAAGTCTCCGCAGTCCCTGCGAAACAGGCTTTACACTGGGGTCAATCCGGGGGGCATGGCAATAGCCAACGCATTCTCCAAAACCATCAAAGGCGGACGGATACCTTGATGTGTAGTCTTCCGCTACTGTCTGAATTTGCTCACCCTTGGGGTCATGCAGTTGGAAACCGAGTTGATCAAACAAGTTCACTCCCATCAAACTTTGTCCATTTGTCACGTAGAATGTGAAATGCTCTAGTCTAACATGCTTGTACTGTACTGGGACTGTGACTGTTCCAAGCACTGAAATTCCAGTGCCATCATATGCCTGAAGTGACACAGTTGTAGGGTTGAGCGCGTACTGCGATAAGTTCTCATGATAGACATGTTCATTCAAGATAGAGACCTTCGCCCCAACATCAATGAGAAGAGGCAGTACATTTCCCCCAATCTCAACATCACAACGCTTGAAGTTCCCTGAGTTTGCATTGTTATTGATTGTGTAGACACTTTCTGGATAGGCAGGTTCATGACTTTCAACATGTTTCACTGGTTTTTGCTTGTTCTTTGACCTGCATACTTTCGCGAAGTGATTGAATTTCCCACATGCTCCGCATTTTTTCCCTTTGGCGGGACAGTCAGCCTTATGGTGATGTGATCTACCACAGTACCAACAATTACCTTTGCTATTGTATGTGGGGTTCTGTCCTTTTTTCTGTAGGCCTACCCCCTGTACTGGCTGCCCTTTGCTAGAGTCGCTTTGCGTTTGACTCCGAGTAGCATTCAAACATTTTGCGTCACTGATTGCAGTTTCGATCTGAGTCGCCAGTTTCACCGCTTTGTCCAATGTTAGGGAGTCATCCTCCATAAGCAACCTCTCCCTGACCCGAGGGATTGAAGTTTTTTCGATCAGTTGATCCCTGACCATTTCATCTGTTAATTTGTCAAACTTGCAGTCCACTACAAGGCTTTTCAGAGCCGCTACGTACTGGGCTATGGGCTCCCCAGGTCCTTGGACACGTTGCCTGAATTTATACCGTTCAATAATGGTGCTTGTCTTGGGCCCGAAATGACTATCAAGTGCTTTGAGAGTCTCACTGTAACTAGTACACGTACCTGCAGGGTCAAGCTGCGCGAAAATCCGCTGCCCTTCTGTCCCCAGGCAATGGACGAGGATTGCCCGGCGCCGCTCATCGCTGACGGCTGTACCATCTAAGCCGCAGGCGATCAGGTAAGTTTTGAAACTGGAAACCCACCTTGGCCAACTCACTGGAGGCTCACCCGGCGTCGACAGGAAAGGTGTCGGTGCAGGAATACTTATTGTAGCCATCTTCGTCGCCAATTTATGTGGAGTCACTCAAATAAACAAAACATCAGGCCTTTTCTGTGAGGATAGTTCGAGGTTTATTATGGGTAAACATGGCTCCGGTGTCACACGCTTTTACATATAGGGGTAAGCGCCCTCTATAGTAATAAACATTATAATGTGCATATGTCTTAAACACAACACACATGCTCCCCAGGAAACCACCGGCCGGCGCAGCAGCACGGGACCCTGGCCCCGACCCGATAATAGCGAAATTTGCCATCATGAAGGACCGGCAGCGGATCCTTGAAGCCTTCGAGAGAAAGCCGCGAGTGCCTGATCACGTGACCAACGGTGGCGCCGCCGGGACAAGGATCTCGGTACGCACAGACCTACCCCCCGGTATGAAAGCCCAGCGAGGAAAGCTGTCAGCGATAGCCTACTCACTGAGAAAGGAGAAAAATAAGTCCACCAGAATCATCGTTAGAGGAACTGACGTGATCCTTCAGCACAAAGACAAGGGCACTAACGAATGGAAAAACTACAAAGATTAAGTAAGTCATCACAGTCATGCATGTTTAATAATGATAACAAGAATGTAGATATCAGTTTATTAATCTCAAATGACCACATACATGAGTTCAGTGTGAAAATTATTCAGAAAGATTGTGCATTCGATGCTGATTGAAACCCGGAGCAAATCCTCCGTTTGATCCTTACAGACAAATGTATATGTTTATATTTGATGATAACAACAAGATATTATGTTAAAAAAAAAAATTGGTCATTATTTAATGAGTTGAGAATACCAGAATCGTGATACTTACCCCGTGCTGCAAATTTCTGTGAGAAATGTGACATTACCAATATCATGTCGATTCATATGGTGTATGGTCCATTTCTGTAATCACAGAATTTTGGGGTTATTTTTCATGAGTTCAAAGCTGTACTACTTACCTTATGCGATAGCCTACTCACTGAGAAAGGAGAAAAATAAGTCCACCAGAATCATCGTTAGAGGAACTGACGTGATCCTTCAGCACAAAGACAAGGGCACTAACGAATGGAAAAACTACAAAGATTAAGTAAGTCATCACAGTCATGCATGTTTAATAATGATAACAAGAATGTAGATATCAGTTTATTAATCTCAAATGACCACATACATGAGTTCAGTGTGAAAATTATTCAGAAAGATTGTGCATTCGATGCTGATTGAAACCCGGAGCAAATCCTCCGTTTGATCCTTACAGACAAATGTATATGTTTATATTTGATGATAACAACAAGATATTATGTTAAAAATAAATTGGTCATTATTTAATGAGTTGAGGATACCAGAATCGTGATACTTACCCCGTGCTGCAAATTTCTGTGAGAAATGTGACATTACTAATATCATGTCGATTCATATGGTATATGGTCCATTTCTGTAATCACAGAATTTTTGGGTTATTTTTTATGAGCTCAAAGCTGTACTACTTACCTTATGCTCCAAAATTCTTCCCTGAAAACGATGATACCATCACTATATTGACTTCTTCGGTCGACTACTGTAATTTACTTCTTTATTCGGGGTATGATTTTACTCGGGGTATGACTTCAAAAATCAGATACTTACCTTATGCTGTAAGAAGATCACTTATTGTACGCATTATGACGAAACGAGTGGTAAGGGGAAATTTATGATTAGGATAATTTATGAAGCTATTATTTTGCAAAATCTAAATATTTCTTTTTTCTTTAAATGTTTTGATAGATTGGAAATTTTGAAATAATATGTTATATTGATTTCATAAAGTAATTTTTTGTTCAATAACATTTCTACGCTGTTTTATATGGTTCAGTTTATTCTGAGTGTCTGCTAATTTTGAAACCAATCATTGTCCGTTTGATTAAAAGTTATCTAATAGATCAGAAAAAAAAAATCCACTGTAGAAGAGTGAACTGATTTCACATCACGAGTTGTAATTATTGACCCATGAACAGTGACTCTGGGTCCAGTTTACAGTTACAGTTACAGTGCGGTTTCAATAGGTGATAACTTGTTTTGCTGGTTTTAAGCAGCAGTCACAAAAGCACATGATTATAATCAAGATCCATTTCCTTTCTATGTATCCAACTACTTGAAAGATATATAAAGAATTTGTTATTATTTTTGTCGGTATTGCCCTTTTTCGAACCAAAAATTGGAAGATTCTCAGAATATACGACTGACTGCTCCAATCCCTGGTATCTGTATAAATATTGATTCGGAATGAATGTACGTCTGACAGTTTTTCAGCACTCTGTTTCAACTTTAACATCTGCATACATATATTTAACACATTCAACCTAATCTGATATAAAGTAATGAATAAAATTGAAAATGTGTTTTTGAGTATTTTATGTATTTTGATCTAATCTTGGCCAAAGGTTAATGACGTTGGGTCCACCAAGTTTGGCAGGATCATCTAATCTACAAGGTTGTTGATTTATATTCTACTTTATTCTGGCCCACGGTCAATGACTAGCTCAACCAGATTTTGCAGGTACATTCAACTCAATAAGTTATCTGCTGTTATTATTCAATTTCATCAGACGCAAATTTGTTTGTCTTTCCGCATAATACACGAAACCGCTTGCCATTGCATACGGCAAAGTTTCATTTTTCTTACGTAACCCCCTCTAAAGGACAGAGTATTGAGACAACTCGGATTTTCACAGTATGCACTGCCCATTGTGGCTGTCCCTATTTCGTATCAATCAGTATACTTCCATTACAATTAAGTTCATCCAGGCTCAGATTGTCAAGACGTTTGGACGAGAGTGTTTTAGTGTTCTATTCCATCCTGGTATTTACAAACATCCTATTAGCCAAATATTGAATGACAAAGTAATGTGAACACGTCAGGTGTTATATTATATTTTGTCCTAGCCTACGGTTAATGACTCTTGGTCTTCCAGGTTTTTACTGGAGAATTCAGCTCAGTGATGTTGTTTAATGCCACGTAGCAACATTCCGACCCTAAGGCGACAACTTGATCGTCATTCCACATTATATACGAAGTTATGTGCATAGCCAGGTTCTGTTCCACTTCTTTTATGTGTCCCTATATTAAGAGAGTGCAATGAAACAACTAATGCCTTTACAACGTATGAAGACAAGATGTTTGAAACTTAGATACAGTATGCATCACTTAGAATGTTCAGTGTTCCGTTTCATCTTTGGTATTTGGTAAACATCTATTTAGACAAATTGCATTTAAAGGGAAGATAAACCCCAAGAACAATGTGGATTGAGTGAAAGCAGCAACATTAGTAGAACACATCAGTGAAAGTTTGAAGAAAATTGGACAATCGATGCAAAAGTTATGAATTTTTAAAGTTTTGGTGTTGGAACCACTGGATGAGGAGACTACTAGAGGTTATGACGTATGAGTGGACTACAATATCAAGAAAATATAAAGAAAATACTACAAAAATCCAGATTTCATGAAAATTACAAATTCCATCAACTTGATATTGACATATGTTAAGGGTAGCAATTATTCCCCCTGCTTTCTGAAAGCGGTTGGTCCACTGCTCTTTCATAATTCTAGAAAAGTGAATTTTTGTTGAATATCCTTTATATTTTCTTTGTATTGTTGTCCACTCATACGTCATATCCTCTAGTAGTCTCCTCATCCAGCGGTTCCAACACCAAAACTTTAAAAATTCATAACTTTTGCATCGATTGTCCGATTTTCTTCAAACTTTCACTGATGTGTTCTACTAATGTTGCTGCTTTCACTCAATCCACATTGCTCTTTGGGTTTACCTTCCCTTTAATCTGACAGAATTTTTTTTTCACTGAACGACAAGATGCTGTGTGTTCTTCTATTATTAGCCCACGATTAATGGACTGGCTCGACCAGGCTTTGCAGGTACATTCAACTCAGAAAGTCATCTACTTCTATTATTTCGATTCATCAGATAAAAACTCGATTGTCATTCCCCATTATACACGAAACCGCCTGCCAATACATGCGGCAAGGTTTAATTCTTCTCATGAGCCCTTCTAAATGACAAAGTATTGAGACAATTCGGGTTTTCACAGTATGCACCTCCCATTGTGGCTGTCCCTATTTCGTATCAATCATTATAATTCCATTACAATTAAGTTCATCCATGCAAGCTCAGATTGTCAAGAGAGTGTCTTAGTGTTCTATTCCATCTTGGCATTTACAAACATCCATTTAGCCAAATGTTGAACCACAAAGTAATGTGAACATGACAGGTGTTATATTATCCTTTTTCTGGCCCGCGGTTAATGACTCTCGGTCTTCCAGGTTTTCCTGGAGAATTCAACTCAGTACGTTGTTTAATGCCAACTAGCAACATTCCGATCCTAAGGCGACAACTCGATCGTCATTCCACATTATATACGATGTTATGTGTAGCCAGGTTCCATTCCACTTCTTTTATGTGTCCCTCTAAAGAGAGTGTAATGAAACAACTAATGCCTTTACAACGTGTGAAGACAAGATGTTTAAGACTTGGATACAGTATGCATCAGCTAGAATGTTCAGTGTTCTGTTCCATCTATGGTATTTGGTAAACATCTATTTAGATAAACTGAATTTAATCTGAGAGATTTTTTTTCACTGACCGACAAGATACTGTGTGTACTTCTATTATTGGCCCACGGTCAATGACTGGCTCGACCAGGTTTTGCATTCAACTAACTAAGTCATCTATACTTCTATTATTTCAATTCATCAGACAAGAACTCGTTTGTCATTCCCATTTTGCACAAAACCGCCCGCCAGTGCATGCGGCATGGTTTCATTGTTCTCGTGAGCCCCTCTAAATGACAAAGTATTGAGACAACTCGGATTTTCACAGTATGCACTGCCCATTGTGGCTGTCCCTATTTCGTATCAATCATTATAATTCCATTACAATTAAGTTTATCCAGGCTCAGATTGTCAAGACATTTGAACGAGAGTGTCTTACTATTCTATTCCATCCTGGTAGACCTATTCACAAACATCCATTTAGCCAAATGTTGAACCACAAAGTAATGCGAACATGTCAGGTGTTATATTAGTTTCCAGCCTGCGGTTAATGACTCTTGGTCTTCCGGGTTTTCCCGGAGAATTCAACTCAGTACGTTGTTCAATGCCACATAGCAATATTCCAATCCTGAGGCGACAACTCGATCGTCATTCCACATTATATACGAATATACAACTGTATGTGCAGCCAGGTTCTGTTCCATTTCTTTTTTGTGTTTGTGACCCTCTATTAAAAGAGGGTAATCAAACAACTAGCACTTTCACAGTGTTAAAGACAGCATGTTTCTGCATGAATATGTCAGTGCATTTATTTTATCCCTGGTGCTGCAAACACCGATTTGGTTTAACTGCCATAAATTTGATAATTTTTTTTTGAAAGATAATAAAAGATATGCACGGGAATTTTAGTCCAGTACGACGACCCTTGTCCAATGACTTTAAGCCCACCAAGTTTCTCTAAGTTCATTAACCGTATTAAGTTGTATACTGTTAGCTCCTTTGGTTTCGTAATAGCTCACAATAATTTCAGTATTTCACACAAGGCTATTTGCTGCTAAATTCCATTTTTTTTTTTTGTACCTCTCCAGAGCTGAGATTGTTATACCAGCTTGATTTTTTTTTTTTTTTTAAGTCAATACACCAATGTCACTGCTCCTGTCATCTTCTTGCTCAAACACTCTGGGTTCAATGAGACTCGTATGTATCGTGATTCTCTTCGCAATCACTTTGGGTTTTTTTTTTTCTCGTAAATATGTAAAAAGTAATTATTTAGATAATATTTGCTGTATATAATTACCCATTTTGGTACCCCTGGCAGACTGCCAAATACTGTTGTAGGTTTTTTTTTACCCATTAATTCTTCCCGCATATTCCAGACATTGTATATTTTTTTAGTTCTGTATACGGTGACTCTAGTTTCAAGTAAATAATTTAGACGCTTCACTCTTTATCACATACACTCAAGATGAATGCACACGCACGCACGCTCAGCGCACATGCACACACAGACACCTGCACTTGCACTCAAACCTCTTCCCACAACCCTTCAATTTCTACTCATACCCCCACACCGACAATGATCCCTCATGGTATGATCTTTGATGATCAAAGTTTGAATGACTCCGAAAGTACTTATTACACAATTGCCGAGTTTAATGCACTCATAAAACAAAATAAATTTCAATCATTTTTGGATTTGTTTAGTCTTCTTCACATCAATGCCAGAAGTTTAAATAAGAATTGTGATTCCATAGAATCATTTCTTTCCTCTTTACAAAATTTTCAATTTAGTATAATTGGCATATCAGAAACTTGGCTTAATACAAATTCACCACCAATGTTTAATTTAGAGCATTTTCGAATGTATCGTTCTGATCGTTACTTAGGCAAGGGAGGTGGGGTTGCTTTCTACATTAGAAATAACATTGATATAAAAGTCAGGCATGACTTACATATCGAGGGTACGGAAGATATTTTTGTTGAAATTGTGAACAGTAAAGCAAAAAATATTATAATAGGTAATATATATAGGTCCCCAAGAAATAACATTGATTGTTCTTTAGAAAGTTTTGATCAAATTCTGAGTATTATTTCTCAGGAAAAGAAAGACACTTTTATAATGGGAGATTTTAATATTGATCTTTTAAATAATTCTGATAATCATACAATGCATTTGCTAAGTTTATTGGCAACTTTCTCATTTCAACCACATATCAGCAACCCAACAAGAATTTCTAGTACATCAAAAACTCTTATTGATAATATATTTTCAAATGTAATAAACACAGAATTCACAAATGGTATATTTTATTATGATATATCCGATAATTTACCTGTTTTTACCATCAACAATAGTTCTTTGCAAACAAAACAATATTTTGAAAATAAAAAAATCTCAAATGTATTATAAGGAAACAGAAAGTAATATAAATTCTTTGATATTTGATTTAGCGCAGGAAGAATGGGGCGATGTATTTGATGAAAGCAATGCTGATACTGCTTATGAAAAATTTATCAGCAGATTATTATATTATTATCAGAAAAATATTCCTTTGGTTAAACGGAAACCTTTAAAGAAAAATAGACAACCCTGGATTACCAAAGGTATTATGCGGTCTATATCAACCCGTAATAAGTTATATAAGCAAGCAATAAAGAATCAAAGTAATAACTCATTTATGAAATACCAGAAATATAGAAATCAATTAACATCAGTAATAAGATTGTCCCGAAAATTGTATTATTCAACTAATATAGAAAAAAATAAGGATAATCTTTTTTCATTGTGGAAAACTGTCAATGCTCTTATGGGAAAGACGGTAAAAGAAACTACCAACTCTATCATCATTGACAATGAGGAAATTACTGACTTTACCACAATTGCCAATTCATTTAATGATTATTTTATAAATATTGGTCCTAGTTTAGCATCTAATATGAATTCATGTAATACACATTTTACTGACTATTTACCCAATCCTTGTGAAAACTCCTTCTTTCTCACGCCTACCAATGATCATGAAATAATCAATATTGTTCAGAATCTGAAAACAACTAAATCGAGTGGGCATGATGGTCTTAGTGTTCATTTATTGAAACAAATAATTTTTTACATTGCAAGCCCCCTATCTCACGTATTTAATATGTCTCTTTCAACAGGCATTTTTCCGAACTCATTCAAACTTGCAAAAGTTATTCCCATTCATAAAAAAGATGACTTTAAATTAATGAGTAATTATAGACCAATTTCATTATTACCAAGTATATCCAAAGTTCTTGAAAAAATTGTGTATAAAAGGTTATATCAGTTTTTACAAACCAATAATTTATTGATACCCAATCAATTTGGATTTAGAAGTGGATATTCTACTGACTATGCAATTGCTCACATGTGTGATAAAATGATTGAAGCTTTTGCTGATAAAAAGCATGTTATAGGTATATACATGGATTTGTCGAAAGCATTCGACACCATCGACCATGAAGTATTGATACATAAACTTAATACGTATGGAATACGAGGTCACGCTCTGCTCTGGTTTATAAATTATTTGCAAAACCGTCAACAGTATGTTAGTTTTCAGTCTTATGAATCACACAAACTTGATATTAAATGTGGGGTACCTCAAGGCTCCATTTTAGGGCCTCTGTTGTTTAACATTTATATAAATGATATTATAGGTTCTTCTCCATCTTTGAATTTTATACTTTTTGCTGATGATACATCCATTATTACATCAGATTATGATATAGGGACACTTGTTAATCGTTTGAACACTGAATTATTGAATATATTGAATTGGTTTAAATGAAACAAGTTATCTTTGAATGTTAATAAGACAAATTTTGTTCATTTTAGAAAACCCTACTCACAGGATCTTAATGTCAACATATCAATTGATGGGTTTTCTCTTTGCGAGAAACAGGTTATTAGATTTTTAGGCATTACAATCGATTCTCATTTGACATGGAACGAACATATATCCTGTTTACAAAGGTCCCTATCAAGAAATATTGGTGTACTCTGGAAGTTGAAAGATCTCTTATCAGAACGATCCCTGATTATTTTATATAATTCTTTAATTTTGCCTCACATATTGTATTCAAATATTGTATGGGGAAATTGTAGTATTACTAAACTGAATTCATTGTATTTACTCCAAAAGCGTGCTATTCGTATTATTACTAATTCCACATATTTATCTCATACAGATCCTTTATTTCATCGTTTGCATACTTTGAAGCTTCAGGACATCCACATCTTACAAACAGGTATATTTATGTACAAGTATGCAACAAATCAACTTCCCTCTTTATTTCATAATATTTTTCACTTAAATTCGAATATACACACATATCCAACTCGCCGTTCGACAGATTTTCACCTTGTAAACCCCAAAACTGTTTTAGCTCAGAAATCAATTAGACATTACGGTCCCGATGTCTGGAATAACCTACCTGATCAATTAAAGCAGTGTACTTCACTGTTTTCCTTTAAAGCTCATTTAAAAAAGTATCTATTATTGAAATATGTTTCCAGTTTGTAGTCTTTGATCAATGTATTTTTTCTTTTTTTTTTGAAGTCTCAGTCAGCCCTGATCCATGCAAAGTGTTTTTTTTTTTTCATTCCCTCCCGTTCCTTTCTTTGATAATGATATTGCATACATTCATTAAAGCGTATACCTTACCCCCAAAATAGGCATGCTACAGCCTTTATTCTCTCTTGCACTGTCACCTGCACACACGACGCACTGTCACTCGCACACACCTACACTTTTATTGTCTACTATACCATGCAGCAGTCAATGGTGCTGCGTGCTGTTTTTTTCTTTTCTTGTTCTAAAGCGCCAAGTCACTATTTTTCTTTTCTGTTTTTTTTTTCTGTAGCAAAATGTGTTTTGTGTATTAAGATTAAGAGTTTTATGAGTACATATATAATTGGTGTTGTATTACATTGGTATCACATATTCAGATAGGGCCTCATCCACGTCAAGCTCTGCTTATGATGACGGTCCCCTGTATTGATTTCTCCTTTGTTAATAGATACAGTATGCCTTAATATGTTATTTTGATTCATAATTATGCCACTTTAGACTGAATGTTGTTACGCAAATGATTTTTCTTTGTATTGATTTGTATGTATCTGTATCATTTTGTTTTCATTTGCAATTGTATTCGGAGAAAGAAAAATGCAGAAATAAACCAAACAAACAAACAAACAATTCATTTAAAAGAAAATTGAAAAAGAATCTGTTGACAAAAATTTCATAGAATCTGTAGAGCTTTCTGTATCTGTAATGATATTTCAATTTGGTTGATTTTTTTAAAGTGTATCCGGTTAAATGACATCTAAAGATAATCCCTCCCCCCCCCCACACACACACACTGTAATACTCTCTTTAATTTCTGTACTCTTTGGGGATCTTACTTATAATTTTTTATGGAATCTCCATAAAAACTTCTCATGATCCCTCCACAAATCATTCATCATGTTGTTATTTCCTTTCTTTCACTTTGTGCTTGTTGAAACACCTTTCTGGAGAACATGATATCTTATGTGTATTGTTCTTTTACTTTGTATATTTCAATTGATGTTCATCATATCACATTTTATGTATCCTTTGTATCCTTTTAATGATTATGTGGAAATAAAGTTAAATTGAACTGAATTGAATATATATATATATATATATATATATATATATATATACATTATATGTATAACACCCAAGTAGATCCTTGTCATTTAATTGGTTGTTTGATATTGATCATTGTCCCATTTTACTATTACGTCATCATTTGTGAAGTTGCATCATTCTTGGATCCATGCGTTTTGCTCCATTGCACTGACGCTGAGAGCCCGGCACATTGTGGACGAAAAACGCTTGTGTTTGCAGCGTGCATGCTAGATAGCGTGTGAACGGACAGCGCGCTGGTGCATAGCGCTCAGTGAGCACTCTCTCGATCTCAGATTTCGCACATTCTCTGTTGTTTTTAAATTCATAAACCATCAAACGACAAGGATGTCCTATAGATGTGACATGAAAAAAAATGATAATTTGTGTGTGTGTGTGTGTGTGCAATGGACAGAATATTTCATTCTGTCAAAGATGAAATTACTGCTATATAGCTGCGCCTCGTTGAATGGATCATTTCATCTTTCACCTCATAAAATATTCTGTCCATTGCACTCATAAACATTCATTATTTGTAAAACATAATATGTTTTATGGTATAAAGAATTTGTGGTGTAAATCTTATACATAATAATCAGATAGTGCACATCAGGCGGTCCACGGAAAAAGTGGTGCCGCCGTCGCTGGATGAGAGGACTATTTTTATTTATTTATTTATTTATTTATTTATTTATTTATTTATTTATTTATTTATTAATCTATTCATTCATTTATTCATTCATTCATTCATTCATTCATTCATTCATTCATTCATTTGTTTATTCATTTATTTATTCTTTTATTCATTAAGTTTATTCACAACATCTTTTAACAGGGACATTCCGTTCAGTTCTGCTGATATCCAGCAGACCTGCTTTTCAAGGAATCCCAATATACGGCTAGTATACATAGACTTTCTTATTAAAACAAACAAACAAACAAACAAAAATACAAAAAGTATATAAAGTATTTACAAATCATTCTTACAAGGATATTCACATTTTATTGCACTTTGGTACGTATATACATGGACATCGGTATAAAGTGAATTAAACTGAATTGAACTTATTTTTCATAATAAACGACAAAACCCAATACAAGATATTATCATTGGACAAGAAAAAAAAAATCAAAATCGTTAGATTGCAATTCAAAACATGAAAACAAACCGTATTGATACAAAACTAAATGCAATGATATCAAGGCGAATGGAAAACAAAAAGCTGTCTGAATTAAAAGTAAATGACATGGTGAAGGACGGAACCGAAGCGTAGGTCCGCCACGAAATGTGAAATATGATGGAACCAACTAAAAGCAATGCTTGTATAAGCACTGGTAGGTTCCTAAGCTTGAATGCGTTTTATAAACATAGTGGATGACTTTGCTGATATTCATATTAAACTTCAAAAATTAAAATCGGCAAGAAGAAAACATATTGTCATTAATGTACAAGCGATGAATTAATATACTCTGAAAAAGAAAATACTAGGGATTTTAATTCGATTGTAGAAGGGACTGACTAATAATTAAGAAAATAATTAATGAGAAAGATCATTCCAGACTCTAGGACTGTTATTTGATTGTTGTTTGAACAAAAACTGTGCTTGTCAATGGTAAATGCATTTGACGGCTTTGTCGGGTAGGGTATGGAATTCGTCGATTCTTTTACACATGGTTTAAAAAAAAAATCGATCGGGAGAACATCTACGTAAACTCTGTGTATAAAAATCATGTACTGGTATACTACAATAATGAATCACCTACCTTAAACACTCTATTTGACAAATTTCTTTTTTCTGTATGCACATGGTATGAGCGAAAAACAGGCTTCTTGCTAACGATTCTTTACACCTTATTTCTGGAGAAAAAATGAATCATAATGTTAATAATGAATGTTAATGGGAAAATATAAATCAGGTAGTAGCGCCTAAAGAATTCCAGTGCTCCTCGCAAGCAATTTACAAAATTAATGATTACCGTGGGATTTCAGTGGAGGTTATTGTCAGATTATATGCCTCAAAAGTGTTGATATAATCAGTTTTCTGCAAATTAACATTATCAATTTTGATGTGACCATGCAGGAAGGGGATTTTCCTGATTATTGTTATTAAACACCATTTGATATATATATATATATATATATATATATATATATATATATATATATATATCAAATGGTGTTTAATAACAATAATCAGCAAAATCCCCTTCCTGCATATATGTATATATGTATGTATATATATATATATATATATATATATATATATATATATATATGTGTGTGTGTGTGTGTGTGTATGTGTGTGTATAATGATAATATATCTGCACAATGTCCAATCTTGAACCAACAAAGATATTATAAAGAACATTTCACAAACTTTCATCTTTTTATGAAAAGCACACATTCCCCCGACTTGCTACTGAAATTTTATTAAGAATGATATTATTCTTCCTGCTTTCTGAAAGAGGTTTGCCCAATACTCTTACATAATGCTAAGATAACGGTAATTATGTTGAATTATTTTTAACAAATAACGATAATTACATTAACGTACATAAACATGTCGTATCTTTGGTATATTTGGTATATTCATAAGGTATATTTGGAGAACGCTGTCATCAATAAAAGCATTGTGCTTGACTGCGGGAACGGCCTGTCGTAACGAATACTTTTCTTAAAGTAAAAGAACAAAATACGAAACAACCAAAGAAAAAAAAAAGGACATCGTTAGTACGCTTTTTTTTTTCTCTGGGTCGAATGCAGTGATTATAAATTTGAGGGAAGTTTTGAAGTTTTGAAACTGGAAGTAGTGCTCATCATTGTGTCGTAAATTCATCTTCTTTTGGTCTTCTTCTTCTTCTTCGATAGTTGAATGGACAGCATTCTGAGATTATACAAGCGAGGTTTACATCACAGGGAACTAATTTATTATACTATAACTTGTCTATTCTGGCAGGATGTTACAAAGTCAGCGAAATTCAACGTCTATTTCATAATACACGTACCCCTCAACCCAAGAGCACACAAATACACAACTACGCATACACCCAGCACATGCATGAGTTTATATATATATATACATGTATATATATATATATATATATATATATATATATATAAATATATATATGTATATATGTATATATATATATATATATATATATATATATATATATATATATGTATATATATATATATATATATATATATACATATATATATATATATACATCGCTGTATATATATATATATATATTGTATATATAGGCATTGATAAGTGTTACGGAGGAATGACTGCTCGCAGACGTTGCTGTATGTTCACTAATAGCCTTTTATTTTCCCCGAGCTTTCGACTGAGTTACCGGTCTTTTTCATGGGCTTGGGACGTAAACACAGAAACAGAAAAACAACCAATTTGCATACATTTGAACAGGATAAGGCAAAACAAGGCAAAATATAAAAAAGCCAAAAGAAAATCAAACGAAGTATAAACAGCAACATGTCATTCACTACAACGGAGCAGCAATATTATGACATACACTGGCAGTGAAAAATCGTCTAATATGCAATAACAGCGGTAATGATTTGCAATGAAATCATTCGAAATACATAAACCAACGTAGGTGGAAAGGTTTAAATTAAAACACACTGGTTACCTTTTAAGGCGTTTGGAGGTATGTCTGCTGTGTGTATGTGGTGTCAGTTGGATGAGTGTGAGGGGTTCGCAAATGTAATGTGGGCGTAGTGAAGTGTGAGGGGGTGTAAATCTCCATTGATTGCATATAGCAAATTTACACTGGTATTTTTCCTGGAACCTGCGCTTACAAGCTTTGCTTTTGCTGTTCCATCATATTTCACAAGTTATAGAGAATTGTCTTATGTACATTATGTATGCTCATTCTCTCTTTTTCTTTCTTTCCTTCCATACTTTTCATCTATTCTGGCAAGTTGTGTCATGTTGTTGTGTTTCTTCTGTTTTGTCCCGTCCTGTCGTATATCATATTTGTCACAAGTGTTTGTAAATAAGTAATTCATAAGTTTTATGAGTGGTTCACAATTTACAAGCTTTGCTTTTTAGTGGACCTCTCTATTCTTTCTTCCTTTGTTTTCAACTGAAGCATGACTTTGTATTATTATTTTTTTTTTTGCCAGTATGCGCTCTTATGTTTATCGATATCATTTATATATTGCAAAGGCAAATGTTTTTTGTTTATGATGTATAATACCTGATTTATCTTGTGTTATGTTTTTGTTGAAAGAAAAAAAAAAGAAGAATGAAAATAAGTGAATTGAATTGAAAAAAAAAAATTGCTGACACACTTTCTGTTCATGACCCGATTTATATCATATTTTGTATCTTGCTTGGTTTGTATTCTTTTTTGACAATTATTGTTTGATGTATCTCGATGTCAAATGAAATATAAAAATAAACGTGCTGGAACTGTTCATTGTGTCTCGAGTGTAAGACCAGTGCAGTTTCAGTTATTAAATTAAATTCAATTCAAAATTGGAGTATTTGGGACGTGATGGCGCGAAGAACTACATAATATATATATATATATATATATATATATATATATATATATATATATATATATATATATATATATATATATATATTAATATATATATATATATATATATATATATATATATATATATATATTATATATATATATATATATATATATATATATATATATATATATATATATACATATATGTTGATTAGGTAATCCACGTGTTGGCAAGATAAAAAGATAAGTAACAAAACTGGAACAAAGTTCATGCTGTATCACCAACGGTTTATTTCTGCACACATTGAGTATCAACACTTGAGAAAGGGCGGCGAGACGCTCGAAAATTTGTGTGCAGAAATAAACCGTTGGTAATACAGCATGAACTTTGTTCCAGTTTTGTTACTGATATATATATATATATATATATATATATATATATATATATATATATATATATGATAACACACTATGTATGCATATAGAATCGTACAATACGCACGACTTTTCCATTGCCGGTGAGATGCCTACAGGTGAAATTATGATATACATTATTTATACATTACAATACATATTTAAAAGATGAAACCAGGCACATTGTACGCGTCTGTAGACTTTCTATTCCACCTGTTTCAATCTATCTAACTTCCACTTCAGACTGTTAAATTATTCAGCACAATCACTGATTCTCCTACGAAATCGACAGTTGTGAACCCCCCCCCCCCCACCCATGGAAGAAAAGCAAGAAAACAAAAATAGTTTTCTCTTTTCAAATGCCAGTTATAGTATTGGCAATGCCTGATTCTCTCCTCCTTTCTCCCTCCCTCCCTCTCTCTCCCCCTCTCTCCCTGACTCTTTAACTATCTCTCTCTCTATTTCTCTCTCTCTCTCTTTCTCGCTATGAATCTGTCCCTTTCGTTTCTTAGCGATGTTAATCGCAATCTTTTTATTGTTTACATCGACATCAATTAGTATTGGCAATGCCTGATTCTCTCCTCCTTTCTCCCTCCCTCCCTCTCTCTCCCCCTCTCTCACTGACTCTTTAACTATCTCTCTCTCTATTTCTCTCTCTCTCTCTTTCTCGCTATGAATCTGTCCCTTTCGTTTCTTAGCGATGTTAATCGCAATCTTTTTATTGTTTACATCGACATCAATTCTGTTCCCTAGCTGTCTCACAAACATTATCCATCCAACTCCAGCAGCATTTCTACTTCTTGCGTTCCAGTATCTTCCGTTTCTTGATCACGTGACCTAATACGTCTGACAACGAAGGGTACCATTAGAAACACACCTGCGAGTAGTTCCAGCAATCCAATCACCGTGAAGGCAAACTCGAAGGAATGTCCTTGAAGCAATGCACCTGGACAATGGGAGGTGGAAAGAGAGCGATCGTCGATCAGCACGCCAAGAATGATTCCTTGTAAAACTTTTCAAACTTTTAATATGCAGCACTCACGACAACGCTGTCATTTTGCAGATATCGTTTGCTTTCACTTTGGGGATATTTTGGTATTAGATTTTGAATAACAACAATCACGAGAACAGAACTTAAGTCATAATAACAAAATGGTCAAGAAGCAATACACTTTAGTCTTAAAGGGACTGTACAGTACTGGTTGAGGTGGGGATTCATGTTTTGAACATAAATAAGTGAGATAATGAGAAACCTCTTATGAAATTAAGACTGTATGAAAGAGCATGTAATTTTAGTAAGGATTCAACGTTTATTTAATGAAAATTGGTTTTCAAATGGCTGAGATATCCCAAAAAGTGACAATAACAAAAGACTACAGGCCACGCCTTATATTAGGATATTTTGTTTCACGTTGTTTTTGGATATCTCAGCCATTTCAAAACCGATTTTCGTCAAATAAACTTTTGATACCCCTGAGAAATGCATGCTCTTTGACATCTCATAGAGTGGTTTCTGAATATCTCGCAAAATGCTAATAGCTAAATCTTTGCCTCGACCAGAACTGTACAGTCGCGAGTATATAGTCGTATGTCTTTTTTTTTTTCTTCTGCTTCTTCATCTTCTTCTATTACGGTGATGTACTTGTATCTTCAGTCTGTTTGCTTTGATGTACAATTGTAAAGCGCCTTGAGCATTTAATCAAAGTGGAGAACGGCGCTATAGAAATTGTATGTATGTATGTATTATTATTATTATTATTATTATGCGGCGGGCTTTAGACAGGAGAGATCACTCATTACCATTTACAGTCAGCATTGATGACCAAAAGCGAATAATTTACTGACATTGACCCGGAGGCGTGTTTTTTCTAGACGGCACAGATTGGGGAAACTAAAAATCTATCGGGGACCCTATTCCTAAACCTAACCCTAATCCTAATCCTAACCCTAACCATCAAACCCTAACCCTAACCCTAACCCTAACCCCAACCCTAACCCTAACCCCAACCCTAACCCTAACCCTAACCATAACCATAACCATAACCAAAAAACCTAACCCAACGTTTTTCCCATAGGTTTAACACGCGCCATGCCCCAATCTGTGCCGTCTTAAAAAAAAGAAAAAAAAGAAAAAAAAAAAAAACGCGACCCGGAGCCCCTCTTGAGCGTTGTGTGATGGGGGCAAATGTATCTGTGGTTCAAATGTCTCCCTCTATGTCAGGAAGGTTTTAAAGAGCCACTGAAATCCAAATGCATGTTGATTTGTGTTTGTATATGATACCCTCGCATGTTTCCTCGCCATGTCTTTTGTAATAGTTCCATTAATATCACAGAAATCTCGCCATGTCTTTTGTTAGTCACATTAATATCACAGAAACAGGCAAGTCATGCTGAGTCGAGGGAAAGGTGCATTCCAATGTCTTTTGGTAAACATATCAGTACTTTAGCAATGATTGACAGATGAGGGCATCTCAAGAATATTAATATTGACTGGTTTGGAAGGATTTTTTTTTTTTTGTGGGCGTTCCCAAGTAATCTGAAGAAAAATGAAATAAAAATCGTTAAAAAATTCATTATGGAATGTTTCTAGATATTCGTTTTACCGCAAAAGAGATGTTAAGGGTATCATAAATCAACACAAATCAACATGTATTTGGATTTCAGGGCCCTTTAAAGCGACCTTACTGTATGCCAGGTTGCTCTGAAAGTCTTTTTACTCTACATGCTCTAGGTGGTTATACTACTTTCCTGGAAAAGGAAAGTATTTTCCATGAAAATGTATTGTTGAAATTCAAACGAGGTATTCCGGCAGGTTTGATTTATACGTACCGCACAAATATCCCCCAATGATCTGCCCTGTACCAAAGGCTGACAAGACCAAATATAAAGCCGTCGATTTGAAATGCTCTCTGACGTCCTCAAAGGGCAAAACAGTTATCATCACAGTCATGCTTCCATGGGTAAATCCGCTCACAATAGCCAGTACAGCAAGTCCAGCATATGCATATACTACTCTGTCTAAGAAGAAGCTGACGGCACCACACATGAGTAAGGCACAGGCAGTAACGCTGTTGGGAAGAAGTTGGCGCTCAGTGAAGAACCCGGCGACGAATCGGCCAGCAATGTTGCCAACGCCCAGAGCAGTTGCCAATGGGACAGCTTTCTCCAGAGTAAAGCCCTTGGAAACAGCGTTGGATATGACAAACGTAAGTGTGGTGGTATACCCTATCCCGAACAGGATAGCGCTAATGAAAAGCATGCTGAAGAGTGGGTGAGATGCGTGTAATTCCACGCCGAGAATTGTCAAAAACAGTTTAAGAAATCCAAAACAGGCAGAGAGCAAGGTTTGGACACATTTGTCCATTCCAGTCCTTTGGTGTGTGGCTTGTGATGAGGAATGTCCTGGAGCACCGCAACAGCTCGCTGCACAGACAGGAGTCGTCTATATTTACGAATACCAAAGGAATGAAACGAAAGTTATGAAAATTCCATGAAATGAAACACCATCGTTTCATTTCTCGATATCACTCAATTATGATATATAGTTCGTGATATCAAGAAATAAGATAACAACATAATAATATAATAGTTTATCATCATTATGTTATCATGTGCAAAGAATTCACACACACACACACACACACACACACACAATGTCAGTAAGTCATTTGCAACGTGGATATCCAACATATCACTGACCATACATTTTCTAGTTCTTTACATGTGTGTGTATGCTTTGTGTGTTTATCACTTGAAGAAAAGAATACAAAATAAACAGATGTAAAGACTGCATAAAACCCCACGATAAGCTGGTACAGGGATTGCGTTTGATTATAGAAACACTTTCTTCATTTTTCGGTTCAGTTGCAGGCTGCCGTCTTCTTTTTCTTAACATCACCTGTGTATTTGTCTGTTATCATTTTGCTTTGTGAAATAGTTGCTTTGTTGCTGCTCTGTAAATAGATAGTTTACTAGACTTTTCCCCAGTGTAGTTAATGCGTCCCTAATTGTTAACGTGAAACCTGGACAATCCTATGAAAAGTTATGAATTTTTGAAGTCTCCACCAAGTCATTGCTCGATGAGAAGACTATTAACAATTCATGATGTCATAATATGTGACTGTGCATCACAAAACCAACAAAAAGTCGCACCCCTTAATTTCAATGTTTTTTAATAGGGCTCAAAAAGGGTGAAACAGGTCAAACAAGTCAATCTCGAGTTTTTCATAATGTAACCCGCTACAACAAATTGGGTCAGAAAGTCGGGGAAGGTTGATTTTTTTTTATTATTCCCTCACTCTTCTACTTTAATTTCATATAAAACAATACTCGTAAAAGTACTCGGTTGCAGAGATATCGATGATTTTATGAGAGCATGTCAAGTGGTCTAGGAAATCAGCGTTTCATGAAAATCGCCTTCAAAAATTTCCCTTCCGATGCAATCGTGATCAAGGGGAGGCAATGCAGTTTTCACCTGTTCACAATACTAATAGAAGGTATGCTCCTACAGCAACCTCCACGGTGTTCTTTCAAACTTAGCGCCAGCGTTCTACGCACGAACAATCAGTAACCACGATGCCACGCTCTGACCAATAAGATCACCCCCTCATTGCTATGGGCGGAGTCTATCTGCGGCACTAAATCCAAATCTTCGGAAACGTTTCTGTTCCTTTGAAAGTCGAAAATCATGGCCAAGAAAAACGCATTTTTTTAACCTTTCTTTTGATCATTGAGCTTCAAAATTTTAGCAGATGAAAGACGAAACATTAGACTATATACAAAACGATACCAAAAATAGAAATTCAATGGTTTTGAACGATTTTGGTGATCTGACTTTAAAATAGATTTTCTCGGCTCAGCCGTCAACGACTTTCGGATCCTTTTGTCATGGCGGGTTCTGAAAGAGCTATTCTTTTTCTACAATATTCCTAAGTTTGGGATCATAAAATGAATGGGGAAGTGTGTTTTCAGCAGTTTTTCTACAACTTTTTTTTTTTGTAAAGCAGTGAGATTAGGTATGTTCTAGAAACCCCTTATCATTTCTTGAAAATCCTTATACACACTCTTCACTTTCAACTATGATAACTTTTGAAAGGATAATGTTACTGCTTTGAAAGTTGGTATTGATTATGGATAGAATGTGTTACTAGAGCATGCTCTATTTCAGCTTAATCTGATCATCCCTTCATTGTTGTTACTCCTGTGGTTTAGATCCCGTTTTCGTCCCATTCATCGCACAGCTAGCACAGTTTGATAAAGATTAAAGGGACATTCCAGACGATTTTCATAATTTCATGATAATATTTCACATCATGTAGTACATAAATCGACAGCTCCATGTATAGATTTATACAATTTATTGTGATTCCTTCAGCAGAGAAACCAATACTCTGAAAAATCTTGCACAAATTACACTGAAAAGTGTTAATGGCATAGGAGCCTCACATATTTCAGAAATGTAGCAGTTTAATTCCATTGCAATACCCTTGCTTAATAAGTTCACCTGTGTTAATTCTGTGCATGCTTCTTCTTTTGTTCTGTTTCCTTGAGCCCAAACTCTTGCATCCTTATGGTTAGGCTACCATGTCATCATCCTTGTTCATTGCAATTTGCTATGAATTTTGAAAACATTCTTATTCTTCATCCCAATCACTATAAATTCTGTAACTCTATACTCAGTATAACTAATTCATAGTTGTTCAAATGTAAAAGTCGGAAAATCATCCGGAGGTCTCCTTTAAGCGCGTGAATAGACCCTGTACTTCAGAGTCTCTTTTCTCAGTTCACACTTTTGAACCGTGTGTGATTTCTTTCCAATATTTAGATAGGTTAGGAGAGTCTATTTAAATTGAGTTACACATCACTTTAAAGCTTAGTGTCTGCTCTTTTAGACTCTGCCCTAAACTGAAAATCCATGTCTTGGCGACTTTTTGTTGGTTTTTATGATGCAGGGTCACGTACAGAAACTTCAAAAATGCATTACTTTTGAATGGGTTATCCGATTTCCCTCAAACTTTCACTGATGTGGTCTATTAACACTGCTGCATTCTTTGAATTCAAATGCATATGAAAGTGAGCTTGTTCTTTTGAGGTCTGCATAGTGGAGAACCTGCGATTCTAAAAACCTCCCTTGTATTTCTCTGTATTTTGTTGCATATAATTTATTATATCTAAAAATTATGTAGATACGTATGTGTACCGATTCTTTCTCGCGTTTGTATGTTTTCTCAAGTAATTTGTTAATCGATTTTTGCCATAATACAGACACAATAAACGGAATGACAGTGACGTTGCTTATCTTTTCTCTACAAACAGTGCTTTCTACGAATATTATTTAGCGAGCACCTATAAATCACAAATGATTAAATTTCGGTTGCTTGGTAATACAGTACGTTCCATCTCTCACCTCATCATCTTCTGGCCTGCTGCTTTCCGCAGTCACGTTTTCGGCTCTATCCGTTGCCGTAACGGGGCGGAGGAGGGTGCCGCATACGACCGAAAGTAGACTGAGTCCTCCGAGAATGAGAAGGGCGCCTCGCCACCCATAGATATTCCCCAGATATTCGGTCACAAGGGGCAGTACCATTATCCCCATTCCAGCACAGGTTAAAACAAGGCCAGTGGCAATCTCATAGACGTCGGAAAAGTAGACGTAGATCGCGGCATGACACGATGCGTACACACAGCTGTATCCAACACCTGGTTAATGCAAACGAGGGATTTTTCGTGAAAAAAAAAATCCCCCAAAACGGTAGGATCTATGTTAAAGGATCTAAGGGGTGTAGTTATTTTGGGAAGGTTACAACGACAACAATAACTGAAGATTTGTCAAAATAGCGGTACATCTTGGATTGTTGCTGATTTTGTTTTCAAGAACAGTATGGCTATGAAAATGACATTGCTATTTAGTTTTGATTTTTTTTACATCACTTTGTAAAATTTTCACAATTGCCACTTTAGAATGAGAGATTTGAAGCCGCGTTTTAAATTTTTTAAAAATATAATTAGGGCAATATTGCCTCAACGAATGTTTACCAAACATAAGTAAGAAAATCAAAAATAAGACAGGTATCAGCCCATCAGAATTGAGTATTCGGATGTTTATGTTGAATTCTTTGACTTGTGTTTGATTCCAACCTTTATGCTACATGTATACACAGAGCCCTGTTTGCTTACTGTTTCCGTGATTTATATACTTCGTTCTGGAAAACTGAATAACACAAAAAGATATGATACGTATTTATGCACTTTGTTTACATTTTGTCTTATATCTTGACGGAACTACCATACCTGATACAAATAAACAAATAAGGAACTGGCTGCCTGTTTGAGCGAAAGACGATGTTATGAGACCAGCAGAACCCACCAGACTTCCGGTGGTTATAAGTTGTCTCAAAGTTAATCCGCCAAGCAGTGTCTTGCTGACATACCCTGTTTTGAAAGAGGGACACTGTTTTGTTTTATTACACGAATAAAGACCATAACACTATTGTTTGAAATTTATACAACACCTCGGACGTCAACAGATGCGTAAACACACAGATTCTTGAATTTAGCACAGAAATGGCAACCTTTATTTTTTTTTCATGAAAGGCGAAAAGGAAGCACAGTCATAATATTATAGAGTGGTCGTACGTGGACCTGTACGGGACATTCTTCGCTCAGCGTATATTTTTGGCCTTACAAATTACATACTGAATTATTGAAAGAAAAATTGTCTCCGAAATGAAAAATCTTTCATGAAGTGGGAAAATCACGATGAATGTTGACTTCATTTAATACGGGTGCAATCTTCACCGGGTTTTTCTTCATTTAAAATAACTTTCAATTTTTGGCGCTGCAGTGATAATTATGCAAAATGTGACGTGACGGAGATGACATTTTGTAATCTAATATTCATTCATTCATGTTTGTTTTTATTTATATAGCATAAAACAAATATAGCATAAAAAAGGTTAGATATCTAATGTAACTGAACAAAAAAAAAATAGCAGTGGTTAAAGGAACTTCAATACGATTAACACCATGCATTTTTAATATCACTTTATTGTTATTTCGTAATAAAGAAAAAATGTCATCAGGGTCATCGACGGAGGTGACTTCCTAATTCATTCACCTGCGACAAGAACCGTGTGTGCTGGTACAGGGTATGATCTTCTCTCCCGTCATGCCACCAAAATTCTAAATCAAATTCTAAATCAATTCTAAATTGATTTGATATGTACGTTTGAGCGTTCGGAGATGACACTGAATAAAGGTATACGACCTGGCTTTTGTCACAAATCAAATATATATTTGAGGGGCCCACATTTGAGGGGTCTGAAGGGCCCACATTCTACAAGACTTGTCTTTTTAGTGGGTCCCTCCATTTTTCGAATTATCCACAATGTTTACTTACTTCAAATCACTTGAGTTTTATGATAATGTGTAATTATTGCAAGGTGCTACAATTATTGTATATTCTTTTCATCCTACATAGTTTTACGCACCTGATTTTCTGTTCACAAAAAAGAAGTGATGTTTGTATTATGTTCTTGTCGAAAAATGAAATAAAACATTGAATTGAATTGAATATATATGTATATATATATATATATATATATATATACTCCTGGGTGGAACCTTAAGGAGACGTTCGTGAAATACATACCTTACGGAGACAATATGGTAAACAGTGAAAAAAGTGATTTTGTCATAGTTTCTATTTTTGAATTTTACGTTAAAACATTGAAAATGAAGATATCTTTTTAATCTGAAATAAAAGTTGGAGCTTAGAAAATTCATTTCAGATATATATTCTGTAAGTGATATTTTTGTCTCCTTTGGGTTTTCTAACCCATAAGTCCACCTTAGGGAGACACTATGAATAAAAAGTACCTTTGGGAGACGTGTCTCCTTAATGTGCCAATATCAAATTTCATAAATATGCATCGTACATTAGGGAGACAGAATAGAGTACACACGTATCCATATACAGTAAAACATAATATATTCTTATTTTTCTTATTTTTCTTTCTTATTCCCGATCATTTCTGTTGCTATTGTTCACGAGGAAATATTCAATTCTTATTTTTTTTTATAATTAAGTACTCGTAACTTAAAGTTTCATACCCTTCCCATAAGCTACCTTTAAAGCTCATTGAGGGGAGGGGGCATTGTGCCCTCACCAGAATTTCATTTGCCTTTCCTTTGCCCTCTATCCAATTCCAACAAGATTTAGTGACTTATTCGAACATCTTATTGCAAACATTTTTATATATAATTTAATTATATATTTGATATTGCTGGTTGCATGGCAATCATAAACTGATAACCATGTCAGTCAGATTCTTTTTCTTTTTTCTGTTCCACTTTCAATTAACAATATTACAACGTATGAAATGGGCGTTTCTGGGCTGAAATTTGCTGAAGAAACAACATGTGAAGTAATTATGGTTCTAAATTTTTTTCTTATTATGTCCATTGTTTGTATGTGACAAAAGCCCTTCTATTTTGGATCGTTTTGATTCCTTCACCCAAGTTATACCTGTAATATCATTACATAATCGTATAATCTATTTTCAGACTCGAAATTCCAATATTATACAAATGTGAAATGTGATATTATGTACGAACACCTATGCCAGGTCACAGGTCTCATAATGTATTTTTTATGTTATAAATAGAGCCAAATATGGGTGATCTCAAGAGATTTCAACCATAGCAAATGATAAGATTCTTCTTATTAATTTGTGGCAAATACTTATGGAAAATGATTGCTCTATAATCAGACATACCTACCGGGGATGAAAATATTTCACAGAAAAATCATGTTTTAAGCATAATAATATTATTTCTACATGTATGTATGTCTTTATTGTTTCTCGTAAATAGCGCCCTCCATGGGTGACCTTGAGAAATTTCACATGTAAGGTCATGCATCGAACATGTTCAAGTTTAAGTTCAAGTTCAAATTTATTTTCATATTTCCATTTTCTCAATGATGAGATTACAAAATTATTGACAACAAAACAAGAATACAAAATATAAAAAAATCATGTCTTTTGATTGTAGAAGAAAAAGAAAAAAATACATACTTGACACAAGTGTACATGGTCATATCGTGTGAAAATGTCACTTGTAAGAATGATGGGGCCTACATAAAAGCTTTAAAGCTGGTAAAACTGTAGGTTCCCGAGTTCATAGGCATATAATTTTACACGGAGAACGGATATGTTTGTCTTGACCAACTAGAATTACACCAGTACAAAAAAAGAAAAAAAAAATCGATAGGTAATAGACTACTGTAATGAACCACATAGATATCGCACAAACCATACTGTATACAAATCTCGCAGTGTTTGAAAAACAAAAATGCTATATTACTTAAAGATGAATCGGTACCATAAAATAACTTGAATAACTTGGTGCTGCGGACAAGGACAAAATACTGGGAGCATAAAAAAAGTTGTTAAAAACTTGGTAGTGTGTATCCACTGAGTAATAACTGTTTTAATTTGCGTTTGAAGGTGAATAAAGATAAGGAAGAAGTGATATCTAGAGGGAGATCATTTCAATATCTGGGTCCAGTAAATATAATTGTTTTCTTTGCAAAAATAGTGCGAATACGGGCGTCACTCTGGCGAGTGGGATAACTGTGGATAGAGCGATTCCTTTTGAACATGTGGATAAAAACAGATGGTAATTCATTAGCTGTTAGTTTATACATGAAAATTCCGAGAAATGCTCTACCAATGCGCCAAATATGACAGTGATACATTAAATAATAAAAAAAGTAAGGGGGCACAATGTGCCCCCCCCCCCCCCCTTGGACTGGGAAGGGTCAAAATAGCTTTGGGTTAATGGGGCTGAATCCTAACAAATCCTACAATCTGTCAGATCTTGCCGTAGACAATAGCGTGATGGGTGTCAGTCGGTAAAAAAAAAAAAAACAACCAAACAAACGAAAAAAAAAAAAACCCTCGGCATTTGTATTTGTTGTATTTCTTTGCCTATTGTAAAATATTGCTGCTGAACATAGCTCCATTCTCCTTGACGGCATGTTCTTTTTTCCTTCATTCTTTCTCTCTCTCTCTATCTCTCTGTCAATTCTGTTACTGATTGTAACACATGTTAGCACCCTCCACGGGCCTTTATAATTATATTTATGCAAATATCACGCAATACCTTTGCTCTACATTTGGTGAGCGCGTTTTTTTTTTTTAATCATGAAAACGAGGAATTAATGTTGAAAGTTATTATTTCAATCATTTCAAGAGGGAGTTAACATGCTCATGTATGACTGCACAGATGTCTCTCTCGTCGGTACATGGGTAACTTTTCACTAGTTTCACTGAAAGTGGTACACTCACACATTCTCATTAGGTAGGGATAGTAAAGTATCGGTTGAGATGAGGCGTCAGGTGTCCTACATTTGATGTATGATAATGAGAATTAAACCTCTTATGAAGTACTGCAGCGGATATGATTCCAAACGGAATTCAAAGTTTATTAATATGTTGATGAAAATAGTTTTTGAAATGGCTGAGATGTCCTAAAAACCGATCCTAATGATTGATGGGACCCATCTTTTATTAGGATCGCTTTGTTTTACTTTGTATTCAGATATTTCAGAAATTTCAAAAATAATTTTCATCAAATAAATTTTGAATTGCTCTTAAAATTGTATACTCTTTCACATAATCACAAACTGCTTCCTAGGTATCTTCTCAGCCAATACTGTACCATCCCTTCATGAACACACTGGACTCTTTGATGTTCTTCCACAGTAATGGATCCAGTAACTTGAAGTGGCGAAAGAGGCGACCGCACCCCTTACCAGCCCATTTATTATCCATGCGGTGTGCCTGTTATCAAGCAAAGCCCATGACCACTCAGTTAGATCACTCCCTTTTTGAATATCCTGATTCTGCCACTCATTCACAATTTCAGCAAAGAAAGTCAAAAACTCCACGAGCATCAAATCATGATTCAATTGTACTCTGTCAGTAATATACCACAGGAAAAAAGAAGTAAGATAGAACAACCAACTGATTTAATGCCCAAAACACCATCTTCTTTGACTCTGCGCAGTGCAGTTACAATCAATTTGCACTTAGCAATAAATAAACTTTCAAGATAATCACGTGGGAACATAAGTAATAGGAAAAAAATGCCTCATCTATTTCATTCGTAAACGTACATAGTCCAAACTACACCATGAGATAAAGGATCAACCTTGTTTGTTTCTATGATTTACTAACGTGTTTGTTTGTTATTAATTGAAACATGAAAATTTTGAAGTTTATTAAAAGAAATTCACAATGGCTGCTGACAAACCATTTTTCTGTAACAGATCCATTGCTTTTTGACATGTCAGACATATATCGCTATCAACTGTAAATAAACATTTGCAAAGTATTCATGACTGCAACAAAGAACAGCACACGTGTTTCGTTTCCGTGATAACTGATATTATCACAATGTACACAATAACTTGTACTTGAATGTATTCCTGTCACAATGAAAGTACGGTTTCTGATTCGGATGGTACAAGACAAGAAACTACTAAAATACATACACTATTCAAAATGGTTGGCGCTCTGTAACTTTATTCCATTAATTTATAATATTTGTCATGCACTTTATTTGATAGTGACATACAGTCATAATATCTTTACATACGCAATTCAACACTAATTATTAACATCATATATATGATACATGCAAAGATATTATATGTAAACTAATCAAAGTCGATGCAATTCAGTGGTGTTGAACTTAATAAATGCCCCATATATCGTACTCAATATTTATGATATTTTTCTCAACGTTGATTTCGTTTTGATTTCGTTTGTTTCGTAACAATTTCGTAACATTTCATACGTAGATCGGTGCTTTGTTATTGCCTTGGAGGCATCAACTCTGAATAAATATGCTGGCCAACTATTTAAGTAACCTTTACAAAATATTCCAGATTGCCATAAAATTGATGAGATGATAACGTAACCGATACATTGTATTTGACATTTCCTTGTTATTATGGAAGTGTTGTTTCTTGTTTTGACGGTGCAAGACGTGTAACTACGTAAAATATGATACCACATTATTTGAAATAGCCGCCACTATGCTACTATCACTATGTATACATATATACGTATACATTACTATCATTTTTGTCATACACGGTTACACTATATACGCTCACATGATCAGGATGATTTTTTGATGGTATCCTGTCATAACAAGGGTGAAATTCAGCGAGTTTTTTACATATTATATACACATGTATGAATAACATCAATTACTTTAAAGGGATCGTACAGTTTTGGTTGAGACCTAATTTCAGGTTTCTAACATTTTTTGATGAGATAATGAGAAACCTCTCATGAAATATGAAAGAGCATGCAATTCCATGAGGAATTCAACGTTTATTTGATGAAAATTGCTTTTGAAATGGCTGAGATATCCCAAACAGAGTGATTCTAATAAGTGTGGGACCCACACTTTATTATGATTGCTTTGTTTTACTTTGTTTTTAGATGTTTCAGTCATGCCAAACCCGATTATCATCAAATAAGCTTTGAATTCCTCTTAAAAGGGTATGCTCTGAACTATTTCATAAGTGTTTTCTTGGTATCTCGCAAAAAGTTAAAAGCCCAATTCTCATCTCCACCAATACTGTACTATCCCTTTAATTATCATGACAGCATATATACAAGAAAATGCAAACTACTTATAGTCAAGGCAGTTTGGTATAACTGCATTAATTATGTCGTACATACTTTATATTTAGCGCATTGAAATTGCCCATGTCTTTTGTTCTTTCAAAAAAAAAAAAAATATTCCAAAACGTAGTTGGTCCAGGCCGCATCCACTGGCCGAGGGATCAACCCGCTTGTTGTTTTGATACATGCATTTTTATTGATTTCCATTGATATGGATTACGTTAATAGTAAATCTGATGGGAACCAGAGACGAAATTTTCAAATAATTCAAATACTCCAATTTATCAAAATAGCTGCCTTCAAACAATTTTCTCTAACAAATGTATTTCCGTTTATTAGTAGATGTTGCAGGAAATCCGTTTGTTTTATTATCGATATGGATGTCCAAACTCAGAACTGCTGTCGGGCGCGCGCGATAACACTTCCAAAGTTACTTTGGTGTGATGTTTGCAAAATATTTTCTTAAGAACAATCTACATGTCTCACACTGAGTATATTGTCTCCCTAAATACATATCTTTATATAGGAAACACTTCCAAACTTACTCTGGTGTCGTTCTTGCACACTCTCTCCTTAAGAACAAAATATATGTCTCAAACACTGAAAATTTTGTCTCCCTAAAGACTGTGTATTTTCTATATAGGAAACACTTCCAAAGTTACTTTGATGTGATGTTTGCATAATGTTTTCTCAAGAACAATCTATATGTCTCACACTGAGTATATTGTCTCCTTAAAACACTTATATATATTTCTATACAGGAAACACTTCCAAAGATACTTCGATATCATGTTTGCACACTGTCTCCTTATATAAGAACAAAATATATGTCTCAAACACTGAATATTTTGTCTCCTTAAAGACACTGTGTATTTGTAGGGAACACTTCCAAAGTTACTTTGTTGTGATGTTTGTATGATGTTTTCTTGAGAACAATCTATATGTCTCACACTGAGTATATTGTCTCCCTGAATACATTTATATATCTCTATACAGGAAACACTTCCAAACTTACTCTGGTGTCATGTTGGCACGCTGTCTCCATAAGAACAAAATATATGTCTCAAATACAGAATATTAATTTTGTCTCCCTAAAGACTGTGTATTTGTTATGTAGGGAACACTTCCAAAGTTACTTTGATATGATGTTTTGATGTTTATATGCCCCACACTGAGTATATTGTCTCCCTAAATATCTCTATACAGGAAACACTTCCAAACTTACTCTGGTGTCATGTTTGCACGCTGTCTCCTTAAAAACAAAATATTTGTCTCAAACACTGAAAATTTTGTCTCCCTAAAGACTGTGTATTTTCTATATAGGAAACACTTCCAAAGTCACTTTGATGTGATGTTTGCATAATGTTTTCTCAAGAACAATCTATATGTCTCACACTGAGTATATTGTCTCCTTAAAACACTTATATATATTTCTATACAGGAAACACTTCCAAAGATACTTCGATATCATGTTTGCACACTGTCTCCTTACGAACAAAATATATGTCTCAAATATTGATTATTTTGTCTCCCTAAAGACTCTGTGCATTTTCTTATATAGGGAACACTTCCAAAGTCACTTTGTTGTGATATTAGTATAATGTTTTCTTCAGAACAATTTATATATCCCACACTGAGTATATTGTCTCCCTAATTACACTTAGATATCTCTATACAAGAAACACTTCCAAACTTACTCTGGTGTCATGTTGGCACGCTGTCTCCATAAGAACAAAATATATGTCTCAAATACAGAATATTAATTTTGTCTCCCTAAAGACTGTGTATTTGTTATGTAGGGAACACTTCCAAAGTTACTTTGATATGATGTTTTGATGTTTATATGCCCCACACTAAGTATATTGTCTCCCTAAATATCTCTATACAAGAAACACTTCCAAACTTACTCTGGTGTCATGTTTGCACGCTGTCTCCTTAAGAACAAAATATATGTCTCAAACACTGAAAATTTTGTCTCCCTAAAGACTGTGTATTTTCTATATAGGAAACACTTCCAAAGTCACTTTGATGTGATGTTTGCATAATGTTTTCTCAAGAACAATCTATATGTCTCACACTGAGTATATTGTCTCCTTAAAACACTTATATATATTTCTATACAGGAAACACTTCCAAAGATACTTCGATATCATGTTTGCACACTGTCTCCTTAAGAACAAAATATATGTCTCAAACACTGAATATTTTGTCTCCTTAAAGACTCTGTGTATTTGTTATGTAGGGAACACTTCCAAAGTTACTTTGTTGTGATGTTTGTATGATGTTTTCTTGAGAACAATCTATATGTCTCACACTGAGTATATTGTCTCCCTGAATACATTTATATATCTCTCTATACAGGAAGCACTTCCAAACTTACTCTGGTGTCGCACGCTGTCTCCTTACAAACAAAATATATGTCTCAAATATTGATTATTTTGTCTCCCTAAAGACTCTGTGCATTTTCTTATACAGGGAACACTTCGAGAAGTCACTTTGTTGTGATGTTGGCACGCTGTCTCCTTAAGGACAAAATGTATGTCTCAACACTGAATATTTTGTCTCCCTAAAGACTCTGTGTATTTTTCTATATAGGGGAACACTTCCAAAGATACTTTGGTGGGATGTTTGCATAATACTTTTTCTTAAAAATAATCTATATGTCTTACACTGAGTATATTGTCTCCCTAAATACACTTATATATCTCTAAACAGGAAACACTTCCAAACTTACTCTGGTCTTGCACGCTGTCTCCTTACAAACAAAATATATGTCTCAAGTACTGAATATTTTGACTCCCTAAAGACTGTGCATTTTCTTATATAGGGAACACTTCCAAAGTCACTTTGTTGTGATATTAGTATAATGTTTTCTTGAGAACAATTTATATATCCCACACTGAGTATATTGTCTCCCTAAATACACTTAGATATCTCTATACAAGAAACACTTCCAAACTTACTCTGGTGTCATGTTGGCACGCTGTCTCCGTAAGAACAAAATATATGTCTCAAATACAGAATATTAATTTTTTCTCCCTAAAGACTGTGTATTTGTTATGTAGGGAACACTTCCAAATTACTTTGATATGATGTTTTGATGTTTATATGCCCCACACTAAGTATATTGTCTCCCTAAATATCTCTATACAGGAAACACTTCCAAACTTACTCTGGTGTCATGTTTGCACGCTGTCTCCTTAAGAACAAAATATATGTCTCAAATACTCATAGTTTATCTCTCTATAAAGACTCTGCATATTTTCTCCACACAAAACACGTCCTACATCAATATTGTGTTGCCTAAACCGTATCAATAATACTGATATGTTCAACACACTTAACTGCTCAATCAGCTCATTCAATACATTCTCTTTCACAAAGCACATCTTGGCGTGGTGAATTTTAACAGGATTGTAAATAGTGTGTTTAGAAAAAAATCACATGCACACAGAGTCTCTTATTTTATTTTCCCCTCACATTTCCTTGTTCCGTTCTTATTCGCTGTTCTTCTTCTTACCTCTTGGGCCTTTGTCTCTTCATTTGTTGATGCTGGCTCTAAGTTGTGTTTCCAGTTTTGTCCTGGCAACAGCTCATCTCCGTCAACATGTAGCACACTGTCCTCATCAACAACCTTTTCATTCTTCTATGTCAATAAAATCTTAATACATGCGCGATTTCAGCATATTCATGAGCATTCAAAACTCTTGTTTGAATGTCAAATGGAATAAAAGCTGATCTGTGACATAAGTCAAATCAGCAGCAATAATCACGAAATATGGATCCCTTGTACCTTCTTCGTTTAGGATGATGTGTACATCCCAAACAGTAAACACAACGTCCAGTATAATTGACACTGTATATTTGAAAGGCAAAAAACATTAAAGTCCGAATTACAATTCGAGCATAATATTTGCCTTCTTGCAGTTCTTTCACACGGGATATCTTCTGAGGTCTCATCCACTGTCCACTATAGCTACCACATGACTGGTCATGATGAAATATCCCCTTTACACATGATAAACTTCTCTCTCCTTTGGATCTTGAGCACCCTTCCCCACACTCTCCGCAAGTTTCAATTACCTCGACATACGTTTCAAGCAATAAAAACGTAACATGATAGTTCATGTACAGGGTGGTGATCATTTTGCATTCTCAGAGATACCGAAACCAGCAACAATTCGGCTTGTCGTAGAACCAGTAGCGTTCGCAATGTGTGGAATGTGGGGCGGACAATGACAATCACACGTCTGCCTCACATTCCACACACTGTGAACGCTACTGGTTCTATGACAAGCCGAATTGTCGCTGATTTCGGTATCGCTGAGAGTGCAAAATGGTCACATTTTGAAAATTGCAAGGGTTGACAAAAATGGTCCTAAAATCATAACGCATCAACCAAAATTAAAGAACTTACAGTCATTCTATTGGACAAAGAATGGCCTTTCCAATAGAAGGCAAAATAATGATATATTTGCAACAATATTGCTGAAATTAAAGATCTTAGGTGTTCCGCTCTTTTTGGACCACCCTGTATAAGTGAATCTAATAAAAAATAGTAATATTTCATGAGTACAACGGTAAAAATTTGACTTCAATTGGATTGAAAATATGGAAGTTGTGAAATTTGCAGTTTCGATAATTTCTCAAAAACAGTTCTTATACAGTGTGTATGAATACGCAAATGTGTGAGCTATCCATGTCATACCCTGACAATTTTTCATTGATAACGTCCAAAAAAAGAAAAAAAAAATAAAAATTAATGTTTCTTTCATTGAAATCTAAAACATGATGGTATTCTTGGTTGAATAACCTCAGGATAGTGATAAGCTAGATATATGAGAATTGAAGCCTAGGGCAAAACTGCAATTGAATGGAAAATTGGAAATTTCAAAATTTTATGTACAAACTTTATGGTAAGATGTGAGGGATGACATGCTCACATTGTCATTTGCATATTCATAATTTCTGTTCAAGAACTGTTTAAGCCCAAAAACATTGTAACGCCAAAATGTCATAACTTCCTTATTTTTCATCCGACTTCGATAAAAATTGTACCGTTGAACTCGTAATATTTTACTCTTTTTTATCAACCTAATATACATTTGAACTGGATTTCCCCTTGGAGCATCAAAGTAGCTTAGGCCTTATGGGGTAAACAGTGAACCCTTTGCGGATGTAGTATTCAATGTACTAATTGAATTGTGTAACACATGATTAAAGGGATCGTATAGTTTTGGTTGAGAATTAACTTCAGGTTTGTAACCTTTCTTGACGAGATATGAGAAGCACCTTACGAAATATGAAAGATGCATTCAAGGTTGATTCAATGAATATTAGTTTTGAAAATTGCTAACTATATCCAAGACAGAGTGATCCTAATAGAATGTGGGACACACCTTTCATTACAATCGTTTTGATTTACCCTGTTTTTAGATGTCTCAGCCATTGCAAAACTCATTTTCATTAGAAAAAAAACACACTTTGAATTCCTCTGAGAATGGTATCCTTTGCTGTATTTTATTTCTTGGTATCTCGCAAAAAGTCAAAAGCCCAATCCTCATCTTCAGTCATATACCATCCCTACAAGACAATATTGCTCTGTAACACGCCCACAAAAACTTTTATCATAATTATTAAAAACTTTTGGTCATCTCCGGAACTGCGTTTCTGCGCGAGCGCTATGTACATTTAACGGGTCAAACCCGGCGCATATTTATTTTTCCCACAAATTTTTTAATCTGCCGAGATTCTAAAAGTTTACCTTTCAGAGATCATTCATGTGTATGTATCATTAAAGAATTGTTTTATAGTAGAGAAGCACATTGTTCAAAAAAGTACATCATGAGTCGATTTGTTGTGGCAAGCACTCCGAATTAGGCCAATTTGAGTATTATGTTGCCTCTTGCAATACTATTCTTTCACCTTTCACACGGGATATCTCGGAGACGAAAGGTTGAACGAACTTGGGGTGTGCACTTTCAGAGAGCAGAGATTCTGCCCAATTGTGTGATATAAGAATCACTTTCACTGGCTGAGCACTTTTGCAATTAAGTTGCTGCCAAAGGGAACGTGTACAACGTCCAGAACTATAACGTGAAGAGACTATACTACCCTAGGAAATTTGAGTCGTTAACCTTCATGGTTTGCCACTACTGATGTCAACACTGTGAATTATTGAGAACTCTTCTTCACGGTTTTGTTTCTCGTCAACTATCATACATTTTTTTTAAGTTAAAAAGGGTTGTATAGTTTTGGTTGGAAACTACAACTTCAGAGTTTTTTATACTCATTTTGGGGCGGGGTGAGGTGAGATAATGAGAAATCTGTTATGGAATATGAAAGCGCGATGCAATTCGAAGAGGATATCAATGCGTATTTAATGAAAATGGTTTTGAAATGGCTGAGGTAAACAATCGTAAAGAAAGGTGGGACCCACCTTTTATTAGGATCACTTTTTAAAATTGATTCTCTATAAAAAAACAAACAAACAAACAAAAAACCTTTGGATTCCTCTTCGAATGGTATACAATCCGTATACTTTCGTGAGTGCTTTCTCGGTATTCTCGCAAAAAAAAAAAACAAACAAAACAAAACAAAACAAAAAGCACAGCAATTTTCATCTCCACCAATAATATACCATCTTCTAATATTCCCATACTTTTGTATGTGAGACATTGTTTGGATTCGTAGCAGCCCTATGAACAAGATAACTGTTATGTTCGGGAGCAGAAACAACCACAAATTATATTCTACTTTCCGTCTTCTTTTTGGATCACATTTCCTTTGTGAGGTGGTAATAATGTAAATGGCTGCAACGGTCGCTTGCCACCTGCTGTCTGCAGTCGCGCACATCTATGCACGTGCTTTACACAGGTAATCAAGTGTTGAAATAATGTTGTAAAGCAATGATAAGGTCCTATACTACATCACAACTGTAGATCTAACTCGATTTCTGTCGTTCACAGTATACACACAAGACACCACCGGGGAAATTCAGTAAACATGGAGTAAAGCGGAGTAAAATTTTGCCTCCGACAAAGATGCTGCTAGGACCGAAGGCTCAGGCCCCTTCTGAATCCATCTCATATAAATATACATCATGATAGCTGAAAATGTAGTTAAGGGAAATAAGGACAAGGACAGGAACAGAGACAAAGGCTCTAATATACTTTTATATGATGTTAGTATTATTATATCGTAATATACATCCTCAGAATAGCTATATTCTGCAAAAAATGGTATAGATTTATGATATCAAATGACTAAAAATCTATACACTGTACCATTTTGGCAGAATATAGCTATTCTGAGGATTTATACTAGCATATGCAAAAATTTAGTCACATCATATAAAAGCATATAATATAAGTCGTTGTCTCTGTTCCTGTCCTTGTCCTCATTTCTTTTAAGTGCATCTTCTGCTACATTGTATCATGATATATTTAATTAGATGAATTCAGAAGGGGCTTGAGCTTTCGATCCTAGCAGAATCGGGTCTAGGGCAATTTACCCCCTGGGCAATTACCCGCACCCTTCCCCTGGCCCTTAAACTCCTAATCCTAACCCTAACCCTAATCTTTACTCTTAGCTTACCACTAACCAGTATTTAGCCGGGGGTAATTGCCCTCTGGGGGTAATTTCCCGGACAGGGATATCATGTACGGGTCAGGAACACACAGAGAAATCGGAGAGTGTAAATCTCTCGGTCAACATACTGCTGTCGTCAATTTTCTTTAAGACGCATGGGGATCGATGGAACCCTCTGATTACCTTGCGCATTCAGCCTGGGTTTGACAAACTTGTAAAAAAATTAAGAATCGTGGAATGGTTTGCCCTTGTTATTATGTTTTACAAAGTTTACTTGTGTTTTTCATTTGAAAAAAATCTTTGTTCTATTACATTTAGCATAATGTATGATTTGCAAAATAACTAATGTAAGCATCGCTAGTTCAATACGTCCATCGTATTCATTGTGTACTGGATGTATGTGCTTTCCATGTATGGTAGGTCTCATTTACTTCAGTACTTCATGATCTTTTCTCTACTCTTTCTTTCTCGAATTCATTTGATGAAATCACATGATCTCAATCTAACATTAATGTACATTTCAAAAGCAGAGCTGGAACAAAAAAAAAGGATAGCAGCACAGGAAAATATGCTTTCTTGTTACATGTCTTTCTTTAAATAAACTGTATGTTGATTTGTTTCTGTTGAAAATAAATTTATGGTAATGGTTTATCTAAAATTTTTTTGTAAAATTTCAGCTATGGGTATGGTTGAATTGCAGAATTTTTTAAAGTATCATATTAAATATCATAACATACATCACAATATGAAGAGTTTGTTTGCAAAAACCGATAAGTCCATTATTTTGAAGATTTTGAAGTACAGTCTCTGTCATAAAGTACAAAACAACACCTTTCAAATGATATATTGGTCACTACATATAAAGGTACATTTTTGAAGTTATGGTCAAAGGAAGCAAAAAATTTCTTATTATTCTCTTTATTTTTCTCGACCTTTAATCGCAAATATCTCCATTTGGCAAATATGGACTTATCGGTTTTTGCGAATAAACTCTTCATATGTATGATTATGTATCTAATTCATCTTCATGTACATGGATTATTATTAAATTCATGTACATGGTCATGATCATGACAAAGAAATGGATGTGGGGCTGTAAATTGATTCCATCCCCATTCTACAGCCCTTATCTAACAAAATCTAACAATCTTACATAACTGGTACACGAAACGCATGTCGTGGAGCTGATTTCTAAATATAAAGGACTTTATAATCCTTTCACTCCTTGCTACATAAATTTCATCCATCAACTTCGTGTTTGAAAGACATGCATATACACACACACAGATACAAACCAGTGACACAAACCAGTGACATTATTACTGAAACCAAAATAATGAATCAAATAATATTTCTATTCAGTATTCAGTTCTTGTTAACCTTTCCACAAGAGCATATAACATAAACTTTTATATAATGCCTTGAGATATCCTTGTCATTTGATTGGTTTTTGACATTGATCATTTCACTATGACGTCATACACATGTAAAACGCTTGCATTTGCAGTGTGCGTATACGACAGCGATCTAGCGTAAAGCACTCAGTGCGCACTCTCACGATCTCAGATTTTCTCTTGTTTCTTAATTAGTACATGTAAAACATTGAATGAAAAGGATTAGATGTTATATAAAGCAAATAATAAATGTTTCCATTCGTACAATGGACAGATATTTTATCGTATTTGTCCATTGCACTCATAAATATTCATTATTTGTATGATATAATACTTTTTTAAAGAATGCAAATGACGGTCATTTGTAGCCTTACATGGAGACCATAACATAATACATGTACATTGACAAGAGGCTTCATTTTCACACACTTTAATGAGGGCTGTTTATAACAGCAAAATGTACATTGTAAATACTATAGGACAGAGTATTGAGTAGACCTTGGTCAAAGGAGTATAGAACTACATATTTCTCTACAGACAGCTTATATGCATACAAAATACATGCAAACAGGTGTATACGGCATGTCATATTCACAGCTTGAGTTCCAACAATATACATTGTACTTCAAATACAGCTATATGCAAGGACAAGCTAAGGATGATAACATGTGAAATAAATATCTGCTCTAATTAAAGTTTTTTCAACGAAATAAAAAAAAATCAACTGCATAGGCTTACTAATGTCATAAAGTAGGATCGAGATTTGTCAAAAGATACATGTACAGGATACTCTTTTTCCATGTTATAATACGGTTATTCTCACAATCCTGCCCAGGCACATTTAAACACAAAGCAATGTCAAATGTGGTACGTATATCTATTAAGAAGAAAAAAAAATGTGCTGAGGATGACACCATACCTTAATACATATTTAACAAATCTCCCTTACAAAAAATAAAACATTCCTACAGTAGAGGTTCACCATCTATTTACAGTCAATTTGTGCATGAGAGTCTGTATCACAACTAGTGATAATACATGAAGTTCTGCACACATTATCGAAGTGCTCATAAACTCTGTATGTATGTAATATTTCACAGGATGATTTTGGCTGCTAGGCCATGGTTGAGGTTACACATGAAAACTTCTTGTTTCCCCTACTTAAGGTGTCATAAGGGGGTCAAAACATCAACATTGTCACTTGAGACAATAGTACAGGCAGGAGGCTGTAAATGTGACAGTTTCAGCTTTTACACATCTGTCATGAATGTACTGTACCTTCAGAGCTTGAAAACCATATACAGTATTATTTAACATTTTAAGAAATCTAAATGAATGACATGGTTTCTTGACGTATTAGCCATGATGATAGAAAATGGGTTTATGAAACACCATCCTTCAAGCAGAACTGATAAAAAAAAAATGCATTATTTTTGTTTTCTTTCATGTCCCTCTTGTATGCTGATATGAAATTGATGAACTCTTCATAAACTCCAACATGCAATAATCCAAAGAAAATCTATTCATCAACTATGGCTTTTAGTAGACATATGGTATTCCACACGTAAGGGTAAAAAATAGACAATACCTTTGTTCATGTGAAACTCTGTAACAGATACAGGTTTTGTTTTGTTCTGTTTTGTTTTGTTTTGTTTTGTTTTTTGATAAAAGAAAATGTTCCATAATGCATTTACCATGCTCTTGCAGTGATCACTACAGTTAATTAAAATTTGATCTCTTCTAAATATACAGTATCACCATCAGCATCAGATGATGGACTTACCTGAACATCTTCACTACAAACACAAAGCCAGGATAGTAGGATACTGTAGTCACCTAAACACATGTACATCACTACCTTACCCATGTTTCTGAGCATAAAGTTCTAAATGAACCATTTGGCACACATTAATATTGTGTTCATAAAATGGATCAGTTGTAAAGACAAGGCAAGTGCCATAATGCGTCTCGCCCATTTGCGTACAAGAAATTGTGCGTGAATGCACAAGAACAGATAAAAAAAGAGATATAACAGATGAAAAGAGATCTAAAAGGGTACAAATTTATGGCAAAAAAGAAATGTGCCATAAAAGCTTAACATTGGGCCCTAAAAGTTTGTCGACCCCTGCCTGTGACCTTTGACCTTGTGGTGACTATCCACTCCCCAGGAGACATCAACCATCCATGTTTGGTCACAAATGGACTTATGGATCAAAAAATATGACCCATAATAGAAACGCACCATGAAAACTAAACATTGGGCTCTAAAAGTTTGTTGACCCATGCTTGTGACCTTCGACTTTACCATGTGAGCTCCAACGGCACCATAACATGAATGTATTCCAAGTGCACCCATCACCCAAGTTTGATTGCCATTGTAGCAACATGTGCTGAGTTACATGTGACAAGAGAGTCTTGCAAGTAACCTTTAATGTATGACCTAAAATGACCTTTGACCTTATCACGTGACATGTTATGGCACCATAACATGAAGGTACCCCAAGTACATCCATCATCCAAGTTTGATTGCCATTGTAGCAACATGTGTCAAGTTACGTGTGATAAGAGAGTCTTGCAAGTAAACTTTAATGTATGACCTCAAATGACCTTTGACCTTATCCCGTGACCTCCAACAGCACCATAACATGAAGGTACCCCCCCCCCCGTTCATCTATGACCAAAATTAGGTTGTAATCTAAGCAACTTATGTGAAGTTATTTGTCAAAAGAGAGTCTTGCAGGTAAATTTTAACATAGAAAAGAGGTCAACAGCACAATCAGGGTATGCAATTGTGTAACAGGGCAAAAATGAAAAAACTTGGTGAAAAGCTTTTTTTGTTGTTTGTTGTAGCTGAGTGTTCAAATTTTCATTTCATGTAAAGAAAGAGTCAACATTTTGCATTAAACTGCACATAAATTAGCATTTAAATTAGGGGTGTCGAATTACATTGAAATGACTAATGTATTGGAGAAATTCATTTAAAAAAAGGAGAATGTTTTTTTCATCTGATATTGCTGTTAGATATTCCTGATAAATATCCCTTTCATTCACCACCAGCACATAGCCATGACATATCACAAAATATGAATGAATTTCATATTTTCACTTCTCAAAATGGATGATCAATTTTGTAGGCATTATTTTGAATTCAAGTAAAACCACTTTTACATATTTTATCATATTTCACTTTTGCCAAAGAGTGAAGAGGCCAAACTTTCAGGAATAGGTAACAGACATATAGTGGCCATTATTACAAATTTTTATGAAATTAGGTCTGGTACTTTGGAAGATATTATATTTTTCATCAAAAAATTATCTGTACAGTTTGACCTTGAATGTGCGCACAGTGTTTGGATCAATTCTCATATTTGTAAACACAGATAGAAGAATGAGTGTGAGATTTATGATGACTTGAGTTGATATCCAAGCTGTGACACTCAAACAATGACATATTAAGCCAAAATACTATGTTTTTGCTTATGATATCTTTAGAAATTGAACAAGCATTGAAATATGAACACTGAACACTTATCATATGACCTTCATGCAGTATAACATGGGCGTGCATCACACTTATTTATGCTCAGCAATTTGTAAAAATATAAAAAAATAAGTTCCTATTGCTCAAATTTGCTAAAATTTTCACACAATAGATTTCTACTTTAATATGTACAATTCATGGTTCAAAAAACAAGGATATTCAATACGGGGAAAAGATTCTTTAAAGTAGGCAAATTAGGATATACCTCACTGAAAATACTGAAAAACGGCTGCACTTATTTTACTCAGCATTTGAAAATGGCTCAAAACTCAAAACTGGCTGAACATTTATTGGCAAACGGCGCACCATATTGTAGTGTGTCTTCAGTACTTTCAGGAAAAGCAGAAAAATAAGCTGTTTCTCCATGTATAGCTGTACAGCATGGGTTAAAAGGTCACAATGTCACAAAAATAAGCCAGCATTACACTCCTACCAGGATGGGACTTCAGACCTTATAACTTTCTCCAGCTGAAAGAACCACTGTTTTTTTTATTGCATGCAAGCAATGCCAGGAAAAAATCCATTAATTTGATACCCGCCAAACACATAGGGGTAGACTTAAACTATGGACCTCAAATCTTGATTTTACGTAAGTTGTAAAACGCTTTTTTTGACGCATTACGTGGGTTTGGGGGGACTTTTTGGTACTTAATCTTCAATAATTAACAGTAAATGACAAGAAATTAGCTATTGTCTTACCACATGTGATTACTGATGTCTTAGCATGCTGCATGTGAATTTTTAAGTCAGTTGGTGCATTCTTTTAGAAGTTACAATTTTTTAAAGTGAGAAAGTCATGATTGCATACCCTGATTGTGCTTATCACCAAGAGAGTCTTGCACATACTCTTTAATATATGACCTCTTATGACCTTTGACATCATCACATGATCTCCGACAACACCATAACATGAACATACCCCTATTACTTCTATCACCCAAGTGTGGCTGCCATTACTGTAACAATTGCCAAGTTATGCATCATAAGAGAGTCTTGCAGGTAAACTTTAACATTTGTGACGGACAACCGACGGACGGACGGACAACGGAGGGACGTCATTTGGATTCCTTAGTCTCGCCTTTACCTCTGGTGGGTGAGACAAAAGCCAAGTTTTTTTTTTTTTTTCTGAACAGCTGTATGAATGGGTTAAATTACTTTCCAAACTGATGAAGAATTTCCTCTTCGCATACATGTCTTCTTTTTTCTTTTCTTTTTTCGTGTGTGTGTGTTCTCATTGTAGGTCTGAATTGCTGTCTCTTATCCATGCATACAGCATGCAGTTACTTCAGCATAAAATATTCTGATACGGTTAAAAGCAAGAAGTAACCAACTTCTCTACAAAGCTTGCACATTTGAAGAAACACCATGCTTATAGGGGAAGGAAAGTAACTGATCAGTGGGAATCAGTGGGAATGCTGGGGGATGATTGTTCCAATCCTTGTGGTATTCATTTAAGAGTACATTATATATCTATTGTTGTGTGGAAACTATTTACTTCAGAATGGTCCTGTATTCAAGTAATAAGCAGTTCAATGTTTCCAGGATAGCATGCCTGTACAGTGTTGGGGCAATCATTACAGGGATAGTACAGTTTTGGTTGAGATGAGAAATAGGCTTTCGAATTTTTGCAAGATACTAAGAAAACACTTGATATAGCACAGAGCATACCATTTTAAGAGGAATTCAAAGTTTATTTGATGAAAATCGGGTTTGGAATAACTGAAACATCCAAAAACAAAGTAAAACAAAGCGATCGTTACAAAGTGTGGGTCCCACACTCAGTGGCGTATCTGGGGGGGGGGGGGGGGGGGCAAGGGGGGCACGTGCCCCGGGCGCCACTCCTTGGGGGCGCCAAAAACGAAAAAAAAAATGAAGAAGAAGAAGAAAAAAAGAAAAAAGGGGAAGAAAAGGAAGAAGAAGAAGAAGAAGAAGAAGAAGAAAAAAAACCTCGACCGGGGGGGTTGCAGAAAACCAAATCAAACAAGATAAAAACAAAACATGATGATGATGCGGACAAAATGACAATGTATATTGTATTCACACATGTCATTTTATATTTAGCAGGCAAAATGTTACACGGAGCAGCGGCTGCAATTTCTTTCGTTCTGAAGCGATCGCCGATTGGATCAAAGGAGGGCGCCAACGGTTTCGAACATGGGGGGGGGGGGCGCAAAAAAAATCAAACAAGATAAGAACAAAACGTAATGATGACGCGGAAATATACAAATTTCGGCTCACTCGCTCGTACTAATTTAGAGTATTTTTTCAAGTCCTCTGTTTGTTGGGTATAAATCGTTATCTATAAGGCCATCACTATACACTGTATCGTGATTAGAATTGGAAGATTTAATAAGCAAAAAATGACAAGAATTCCATGTTTTGTAAGCTGAAATACAAAATTTTCGGCTCGCTCGCTGCGCTCGCTCGCCAAAATTATCAAAGAAAAAAGAAAGAAAAGAACAAAATGTGATGATGACGCGGAAATATACAAATTTCGGCTCACTCGCTCGTACTAATTTAGAGTATTTTTTCAAGTCCTCTGTTTGTTGGGTATACATCGTTATCTATAAGGCCGTCACTATTCTTGATTAGAATTGTAAGATTTGATAAACAAAAAAAAATGACAAGAATTGCATGTTTTGTAAGCTGAAATACAAAAATTTTCGGCTCGCTTCCTGCGCTCGCTCGCCAAAATTTATCAAAAAAAAAGAGAAGAAGATAAGAACAAAACGTGATGATGACGCGGAAATATACAAATTTCGGCACACTCGCGCGTAGTAATTTAGAGTATTTTTTCAACTCCTCAGTTTGTTGGTATAAATCGTTGTTCTCTATTAGGCCGTCACTATATCTTGATTAGAATTGTAAGAATTAATATGCAAAAAATAACAAGAATTCCATGTTTTGTAAGCTGAAATACAAAAATTTTCGGCTCGCTCGCCAAAATTTGTCACAAAAAAAGATAAGAACAAATCGTGATGATGACGCGGAAGTATACAAATTTCGGCTCGCTCGCGCGTACTAAGTTTGAGTATTTTAGTTTGTTGGTATAAATCGTTATCTATAAGGCCGTTACTATATCTTGATTAGAATTGTAAGATTTAGTAAGCAAAAAATGACAAGAATTCCATTTTTTGTAATCTGAAATACAAAATATTTCGGCTCGCTCGCTGCGCTCGCTCGCCAAAGTTTATCACAATTTATTACATTTGAATCACTCTCAAAAGACCCCTTTTAAATGCTTGAAAAAGCATATAATTTCATGAAAAAGCATAAAGTCCCTACCGGGATGGAGTTGGGGTTGAATACTTTTTCAGAAATTAGGGGCGTAGAAATCCGCGCTTGCCCGGGCGCTGTTTTCCCTAGATACGCCACTGCCCACACTTTATTAGAATCATTCTTTTTTGGATATCTCAGCCATTTCAAAACCCATTTTTATCAAATAAACGTTGAATACCTCATAAAATTGCATGCTCTTTCATATGAGATTTCTCATTATCTCACCTAAAAATGTTAGAAACCTGAAATTAGGTCTCAACCAGAACTGTACGATCCCTTTAACAGGCCGTTAACGATCGTCCCTACACTGTACAGGCATGCTAACCTGGAAACATTTAACTGCACATTACTCGAATGAATCCCATAAGGATTGGAACAATCATCCTCCAGCACTCCCACTGATTCCCACTGATCAGTTACTAGCCATCCCCTTTAATAATAACAAGTTTGTTTTTAAGGTTAGCTCATCACTGCCATTCTTTTGTCTTCTAAGAATCCCTGCAAAAACCTTTTGTCCAGTTCTTCAAAAGTTTGTTTCTTTTTACATGTGAAATGTCATCTGGCATGACAATAACAAGCCCTTCAAAGTATACTATGACTTTTGTCCGAAAAGTGTCATAAATTTGACAAACAAAGTGAATCTTTAAAGGGACAGTACAGCATTGGTGGAGATGAAAATTAGGCTTTCAACTTTTCGCGAGATACCAAGAAAACACTTATGATAAAGTACAGAGCATACCATTTCAAAAGAAATTCAAAGTTTATTTGATGAAAATCGGGTTTGGAATGACTGAAACATCCAAAAACAAAGTAAAACAAAGCGATCGTAATAAAGTGTGGGTCCCACACTTTATAAGAATCACTTTTTGGATTTTTGGATATCTCAGCCATTTCAAAACCAATTTTTTACCAAATAAACGATGAATTCCTCGTAGAATTACATGCTCTTTCATATTTCATAAGAGGTTTCTCATTATCTCACCAAAAATTGTGAGAAACCTGAAATTACGTCTCAACCAAAACTGTATGATCCCTTTAACATCAAGTACACCTAAAACTGAGCATGAGACTTGCTTATCATCTGAGGTACCTTCACACTCAAAACAATTTGAAAACTTTGTGATTCTTTTGTACAAACACATATCATGATGGCTCTTCATGCATATAGCACAAAGCTGGTATCCACAAACACTGCGAGGAAAGGGCTGAATTAAAGGTCTCTAATGTGCATTGACATAGTTTTTCTACTTCTATGGACAATACTTTTGCAAGCCTGTTTAATAATTGTTAAGGTTCAGATTGTACAGTAGAGAGTTAGATGTATTTCAGTGATGATTTCTTATAACACAGCTTACATGGGCCATTGTATTGTTCTTTCTCTGGTTAGCATTTTCCTTACCCAGTAGCACTGTGACAACTGAGTGATTTCTAATCGCTTCTGGCTCAGATTCTGAGATGGCAAGTTAAGGCAGAGATGTTCCTTCCCAAATGACAATCTGGAGGATGCTATCTTGGTACAGGAGGATGGGGACCAATTGGGTTAGGTGGAGATATCTGGTTGAGTGATGTTCTGCTCAATGGGTTAATTTCTGTGCTGGAGGAGCAAGAGGTCAGCTCTGTTGAAAAGGTGGAACTGATGTGCTCCTAAAAGAGAGAGGAGAACAGAAAAAAAATTAAAAAACAAGGAAATTTGATGTATCCACTAGTATCTATGTGCATATAATAGCATAGGCTATTTGACACTTTAGACGATTCATATTAATTTGATGCTATTGTGCAAAGTTTTCCACAATTAACCCCATGTATGTTCTTGAAAAAAAAAAAAATGAATGAAAGAAGAAAAACCAAGAAAAGGTATACAATTCAACAAAAGGTAGGTTTTGCCTTTTACAGATTTTCTAGTAAAATTTCCCATGAGACTCATATATTCTGGCAAAATGTACACATCAATGCAATACACTGTCTTTGACACAGTACTAGTCTCATAACCCGTTGAGGATGGACTGATTTTGCTACAACATGCATTTCCCATAGACACCTTCCCAAGTATACTTGCGACTCATCCTCAACTGGTTAAGAACCCACCTCTTTCTGACTTTATTGTACTCACCATTCAAAAACTAAACAACAAAAGATTGCTTAGAAGTTGTCATAAACTAACAACATCAGACTCTAGTGAGTCTACACTGTAGGCCTACAGGAAACATTATATTCTGATGTACAACCAATGTGGACTCTTCGGTACTTCAGCACAGAACCTACCCAAGCCGCCTTTACAAGCTCAAAGAGACATACATTGCAGGATTGAGAAACATGTATAAATCTGGAATATATGCTTTACTTCTTGATTTACAATGTATATACAGGTACGGTAGGTTATTACTGGACAGCAAGGTAATTCCGGACGTGCACATTTCCACGTACTAATGACATCCAATATGCGCGGGATTCCTAGACTAGCCTCACAGATCGTGGTATCGACCAAAATCATGAAAATGTGCCACAAAAATGTAAGAAAAAAAAACACTACTTTAGATAAAGATGTCAATTAATCTCAAGATTCTTTTGCATGAACTATATGAATACTGTACATTCAGATTTGATATTTCACAGTAAAACATGAAATTTGACCCTCATTGGCTGATTTTTTCCTTTGTCCTCCACTCAGTAGGAATGTGCAAGGTAAATTGTGGGTATGAATTAGGATTCTGGAGCAAGGACACGATGTGAGATGTTGATTATTCCATTACGAAAATCAAGACAACTTTTTTGGAGAGGGGTATGTTTGAAGTCTATTTTCCAAAAATCAGATTGAACTATTTTTCGTAATTGGCTCTGTGAATAACTGGTGCTATTTTTGGCCAAAATATCATCTGAGTACAGAATTCAGAAACACTGGGAAAAAAAAAAAATGTCCAGTGACAGTACCGTATCCACTCTCAAACACAACTCTACAAGTATAAGAGCTGATGTAATAACATACTGATACTATAGAGTGTGTGGCACGAATGTATCCGTTATAGAAATATTTGTAAGTTTTGATGAACTTTCTTCACAAAATATACATGATGGACACACATGCAGTGCATGGCGCCGCATGGGTCTGAAAAGGTAGCCTAGTAATCGACTGGAATTTACGGTGAGCCCCGAAAAATATTGAATTAAAAATCTAACGGTCAATAAAAATGTACTCACAATTTTACCTTCCACTTTCATTACTTTATGGGAGTTTCTAAAATGATACTCTCTTCAACATACCACTGTATTAGAACTCTTCATTTAAGGCATGCAAATGGGATTCCCTACCTTAAGTTTCTATCGCTAAAAATAGATACAGGATAATTTTAGGGTGTCAATGTCTTGGACACCCGATCATCATACCCCCTGGAGCACGCGTACGTGTACGCATATTCAAGAGAGCATCCAAGTCTTGGCACTCTTTAATTGCCCTTGGTGGTCGGATGAGAGCTCTCATACGCGTACTGATCAAGAGTGTAACCATACATCAGAACCAACCCATGGGACTAAACTGATACGTGATGATGAAAGGACGTTACAATTTAATTTCCCGCATCATAAAACAAAAAAATTCCAGCAACTTGGTGAAAACTATGTGATTTCTGTCGCATTGAAAACCATTGCGACTCTATTTCTTTTTCCAGCTCACGATTGCTCCTTTTTTCACTAGATTCTAACGTTAGACTAGAGTCTCTAGATCTAGTAACAACGGAGTAATAACAGATTAAATTACGGTATTAGCATAAGATATACCAATATCAAACGATTTAAGAAAAAGAATGAAATTAATAATTCAAAATCGTATGTCCCGCAAATTATGTGACATCTCCGTCACGAACTTGTAGATTACCCTAGGTATCGATTTTACATATCTACATGATAGTTACATGTTGAAGTTGAAGAACTCACCTGCTTCCCCCCCCCCCCATTTCAAGCAAGATATATATATATATATATATATATATATTTGCCTGTAGCCCACATTAGGGAGACAAATGGGGGTTATAATGTGTATATTAAGGAGACAGTTTCTCAAAGGAGACAATTTGCTGTCTCCTTAATGATTACACACCTTGTACCATCTTACTGAAAGGATATTGGCGTCTTTTGCACTCTTTTTCGTTTAGAGGGAACCAACCTTATTCTGCAATACCACTCAGTCATGTATCATAATTTAAAGGTGGAAGACAGGATAGGTTAGTGTTTTCATCGTGTATATCTGTAGGGGTTATAAAGCGACATAAAGGAGACTTTCAGTTTTTGGCTTTTTGTGGAAAGAGGAAACTGTATATCTTCATTACAAAGGTGTCAGGAACAAATATATCTTTTCTATACATTCTGGTACTGGTATCATCAAATATACTTCAGAGTTGTTCATTAAACATGCACTTAATTGAAAAACAGCCCCTCGAAATTGCACTTTTTGATCCTTACGCACCGTTCACATTCGATCGGCTTTTCGGCCGCTCGCGCGCTACGTACGCCTCCCCGCGCGCGCGCGCCTTTGCATGATAATGTCGCGACAGTACCAAAACACTTGCACCCAGAAGAAGATCAGAAAAGAACAACATGGAATCGCGAGACTTTGCAAATTGTACTGATCATGGAAGAATTGTGGGGTAAGTGATCACTGAAAACCACTCTTTTTTTGAAGAACATTCATGTACATTAGATGCATCTATTAAACAGGCGAGCCTTCGTATAAACAAGTACGGACACACGCAGTGATGGGGCCTATTTCCAGAGTTCTAGTCCCCTATGGCATTGGCATTCAAAATACAGGAAGCAATCTGTATTACAAAGACATTTTATCATGCACAACTTTGGTAAGATGTCAATTCTTGAACATTAATCACATTGACCAAAGCATTTGTGCATATACAGTACATTCTGTTGTTTCTGAACTTTGCACTGAAGTTCTTTGTGTATGTGTGTGAATGTTTCAGTGGTGGATATATATTGCTTCATTTTATCAAGGACATAGTATGTAACATGACAATGTTTTCATTCTTCAATATCAATCATATTGACCTATTTCCCTTGGCAAGTAATGAGCAGGTTGACTCTGTTGCAAATGATGCATTTTACAGGCAACACAGCTGAACCTGAAGAGCTTCCAGAAGAAAATCTTGATCTTGATGTGAGCGTCTTAGGGGAGGAAACAGATGCTCCTGCTGACGGACCAGGCTCCTCCTTCAGCTTTTGTTTCCTAGCGAGATTCAGGCGTTTGCTATCTATAAACCTCTTGTAGCACGTTTCATGGAATCCTATGTAATACAATGGAGAAATGAACAGCAATGATTAGCCATTGGATTTTGTTAGGGGGGAAAAAAGGCTAAACGCTAGGGGGAGGGGTTGAACGTTACACTCAATATATCATTAAATGTACGGTAGACTATTGACTGCCAATATTTGAATCTTGTAATTACCAATAGGCCCTAGCACTATGCCAGGTAATCATCAACACTTCATGATCATTGTCATCATCAACTACTTCAACTTGTACTTGCAGTGCAATTACTGATTTTAAATTACATCTACAGCTTTCAGCACCTGATCACATGCAATATCAATTATCATAATTATGAATACAACTGCCTTATCATCATTAATACTTGTAATCCTTGGCCTTTCACATCACCACCACCCACTGCTTTATAATTTGGCTCAACATAATGGTAATCATATGTTTTAGGGAGTTTAATTGTTGAAATTATGTTATTGTCATTGTTGGTTTTTTAGACCTATTTATATCAAATATTAATAAGTTAATTTAATGAGATGCTAAATGTGTGTTTTGAGGGGGGATTCGCCAATTTCGGGGTGAGAGAGACAGGATGGATTTTTAATATTAATACTCCATGGCCATGATTATGAAAATATAAATTTACATGCACTTTAGACCTTTTTCAATCCAGTCCTGTGGCTGTGCGTCAAGATTTTTACAAAACAATATCACCGATCAGCTACATCAACCTAACCTGGGCTGTACATAGAACATGTATCAGTTCATTCTAACATGTTAGGCTACATTATCATTATGATGTTAACGGCGCTATGCCATGCCAAGGTGAAATTCAAGATAATTTATCTAAAATGTAACAGACACGCTATCAGACGGCTAAGCTACTGCATTAGCGTCCATTATAACATACATAAGCAACCTTCATAACATAGCTAACGTTGTACTTGTACTACCGTAGTCATCATGCATGGTCATTAACATTTCGCATATTATAGAGACTGCACTGCAGTGTCGACTGCTATGACTGTATGCACGTAAACTAACCTGTGGCTATGTAGGTTGCAGTCAGTCCCCCTGAGCAGCTGAGTCACTTCGTTCTGGTCTGCGATTCCACGGTCTCCCCCACTCATTTTGATCCACTCTTTGGCACACAAAATAGGTTTCGTCTATCTTAGGTTTGTCATGGCCGTGAAATTTCCAAACTTCATCGATGATACATGCATAATAACGCATCTTAAAAGTTTCGGCAGAGCAGACGACGTAGACGCGTTGACAAGCTCACAGGGGGCGGCCATTTTGACTCGTAAACAAAAATTCTCGATTCGGATTGGATAAAATACATCACATGATCGTTCGCGAATGAATATCGTACACGGCAAAGTGTACATATTCAGCTCCTACGTGACAAAAAAGTTCACTGTTTCCCCCTAAATTACCAAAATACTGCAGGAGGGTTTGTGTCGAACTTTTTCCTGTAGCCTTTTTGGTTATTTGTTTACACGTAGCTGTGGAGACATTTTAGTGCCGCAGTTGTCGGAACGAAACAAGCGAAAAAACCAGCTCACCCCATGGCCTACAGCATCTAGAGTACAATGTACGACATGTATATTTTTTTAAACAACTTATTCTTATAGAGTAATTTTTGCTTATAGTGCAATTTTAAATCCTCCATGCCCTTGCTTTGTTTTACGTTTCCAGCAATTAAATTGCATAATTCGATAATAAGGGAAAAAATCCTAGCATGTTTTATACATATGCTGCAACCTTACTCTCATAGCTTGTCTGCGTGTGTTTGTATGTGTGTATGTCCGTGTATGTCATAGTGTGTACTTTAGACAGTCACATACACACTAAAAAATATTAGTGCAAATAATATGGACCTCTATGGGTGCAGGCGCTTGTCCCTATACAAGCCATCCTAAGGGTACACATCCGCACCCCACTATATGGGTACATATTCTGCACCCCTATTTTTGGTGTAGACATGCACCCTATATGGGGTGCTTACTTGCACCTCTGAGGTGACAAAGGATTACCCCTAGTGGTTCATGTACCCTTAATGATACAAATCAGCACCCCTTCAGGTGCATATGAGTACCCCTAAGGGTGCATGAAAGTACCCATGATGATTAAAATAAGTACCCTCAAAGGTACAAATAAGTACCCTATAGCACCCCTTTATGGGGGTGCAGATGTATACCTTTAGGGTGGCTTATACATGTATAGGGACAAGCGTCTGCACCCATAGGGGTCAATAATTACACTCCTGTTTTTTAGTGTGTACTACAAATCTCGACATACTTTGAGCACGATCGCAAGCTCATGTTGTAGGTTTTTGATGATCTATTTTTTTTTTTTGCACATGTGGACACAAAAAGTCCCACAAATTAGCTCGATCAGCAGCGCGATGTTAAACCCAAGAAATCTTGCGCTTCTGAATTTGAGCGTTAGTTTGCTCCGTGGTGACGATGTGAACAACCAAAATAAGCTCTTGATTTTATGGTTACAGTTCGTTATTCCGAAGGTTCTTTAGTGCGAAGGTTCGTTATTCCGAAGATTCGTTATTCCAAAGGTTCGTTAATCCGAAAATGTGATAAGGTTTGTTATTCCGAAGGTTCATTAATCAGAAAATGAAATTAGGTTCGTTATTTCGAAGGTTCGTTAATCCGAAAATGAAACAATGCTCGTTATTCCGAAAGTTCGTGACGGACCCTATTTCATTTTCGTATCAACGAACCTTCGGAATAACGAACCTTCGGAATAACGAACAGCACCCGATTTTATATCCTATCATTCAAAGCGCACATGATTAAGAGCGTGCGCACTGCAAAGTAGCCTTTTGCAAAGGCAGCTCGCAATGGACATCGCACCGTGTGTGCGAGTCCATTGTTCTCTGTGTGAGTGTGCTGAAAGATCGAGCTACCTTTGCAAAAGGTTAACTGCAAAGAGGTCTTTAACCTCGTTGGTGCCTAAAGGGATTTTCCCCAGTAAGTGGTGAAGAGGAGAAAAATCTTTTTGTTGGTGCGAACGACACCACTGTGACGCGCAAAAAAACAAACAAACAAACAAACAAACAAAACAAAAGGCAAAGAGAAATGCAGGCAATGAAGCGCTCTGTGTTTCTCAGCTTGGAAGAATTCATACATGCGCAGACTATTTCTGTACGTGTATGTTGTAAACAAACAAACAAACAAACTCGAGATTCGGCCCTCGATATCCAGCCATTTTGTACGTGCGAATGTGGCAATGACAATGACAATGACAATACATTAATTCCATGTCACCATAACCAGTCAGACCGCAACACCCTGAAAAGCCTTCTCATTTATCGTACGCGTATGCATGGACTTTGCGGACATGAATACGTAATGAGCTGGAGGACCATATTTTTAGAGTCCCTGTAAATCTAAACGACATTACCAATCTTCCTGATTAATACATCGATAAGAAGCTGAAAAGTTGTACTTTAATGACATCCGACTACTTGAAAGGTTGTGACATATAAAATATATTGAGCAAGGAAATTATAAGACATAAAATTTGCATATTTTTCATTTTTCTTAGGGGGTACATTAGAACAATGAAATAAACGTGGACCAAAATCGAAGAGGTATGAAATGAAAGAGGAAATATCATACTATGGAAATATGATGACTTCATGTGGACTGATAATTGGAACGGGTCAGGTGATCGAATAAATCATTGCGTTGTACAGTTAATTTTTGACGAGATTTCAGTTTGCCGCGAATACGCGTTTCTGATTGGTTAATTCCCTCTGAGTGGAGAGTTGAAACAGTTGGTCAGCGCGGAAGGACAGTAAACGTGTGCTGTACATACAGTAATACTCTGTGTGTAGATAAAAGTGTAGGACCCTATGAGTGTGTGTGTGCGCGCGCACGATGTATGTATACGCGCTCGGGCTAAGATCTCCACGTCAACAACAAGAACAACACTCCACTCTGATCGACAGCTCAACTTTGGCTTGGACTTTGTTTACTCAGCTAGCAGTAACTGTTGCATTAATGAATGGCTCATTATTAATCAGTAATAAAAGATCTAAAACTTATTGTGCACACATAGTTCTTTGGGGATCTCTATTGTGAATTACAATAATTATTCCATCTAATTCCACTGTAGGCCTATACATCGCCGAGTAATTTAACTAATGATACCCTGAGAGCACATGATCATGCATGTATCTCAAATTGCCACTCCACGATTTTCACTCGACGAGACTTTCAATTTTTATAGTTTTCTAAGCGAGGGACCAATTCAGTTCTTACTGTGCTATTATAACAAGAATCTCTAGAATGTTGGATATCAGTAATGAGTTGATTCAACTTTGGAACGGGTCGGGTGATCAATAAATAGAAAGCCTTGTCATAATATGTTCTAGGATCGTTTTAAAAAATGTCAGTAGGATGCGGTGATAAGAATAACGGTATCATAAGTTCATTTCACATGATATAAGCATTAAAAGGTCTGATTAATATCAAATATTCACAAATCATGTCAATTAGTCACGGAGAGTAGATCTTCATGTCGTCAATAAATGAATCTCGTAGACCATGCACTTTGTCTCTGAATTATCTCGCAAAATCTCGGGTGTTGAGAAGGACATGCGCAAAAACCTGCGCGTACGATAAATTTTTGATTTGAGCTCATTAACAGCAGCGTTGCGGTCTGACTGTAACTGGTACTTGGGATATGGATTCTGTTTACATGAAAAAGTAATTACCAATTATGATTATTTATAATATCTACAAAGTATAATGGTTACAGCTCGTTATTCCGAAGGTTCGTTATTCCGAAGGCTCTTCAGTCCGAAGATTCGCTATTCCGAAGGTTCGTTTTTCCGAATTTCATTTTCGGATTTACAAATCTTTGGAATAACGAACCTTCGGAATAACGCCACAAATGTTCGGATTAACGAACCCTTTTTCATTTTCGGATGAAAAAAAAAAAACACCAACCTCTATGTATAGGGAATTTGTGTGTTTCGGATTAACGAACCTCTATGTATAGGGAATTTGTGTGTTTCGGATTAACGAACCTTCGGAATAACGAACCTTCGGAATATCGAACCTTCGGAATAACGAACAGCACCCAAGTATATTTAGAGTGTGTCTATAGACTACTGTACTAACATCGAATGCAATCGATCCAATATTAATTTTTGATAAACTGTTAAACTAAAAGGTAGTAAAGAAAACTGTGAAAGGAAAGAGAAAAAATGACGTAGAAATAAAACAAAACGGAGGAAGAGAGAAAGCAACAGAGAGAGAGAGAGTGTGTGTGTGTGTGTGTGAGTGAGGGAGAGAGAGAGATCGAGAGAGAATGAGAAAAAAAAAAGCACGATATACGCGCCAGTATAACAAGAGAGTGATAGGCGCACCTTGATGTGGTAGATTTTCTATTGGTCAGTAACGTTTGTGTTTTACAAGAATAGGGAGCTTTAGATTTCAGACGCGCGGACGTTCAAAGAGAAAAAAAAAATGATCTGAGCGTGCGCAGTAACTTGATCCGCGCTACTGCGCACGCTCAGATCATGTTTTTTTCTCTTTGAACGTCCGCGCGTCTAAAATCTAACGCTCCCTAATAACCAAAATGATAATTGATCACCACTAGGGCCCTGTTGCATAAAACCCTTACCGCTGGACTTACCGCTCCTTTCTAGCGGTAAGTCTTCAAATCAGCGGTAAATTTTATAATCCTTGATGCTGATTGGCTGTGATGCCTAATTTTGCCGGTAGTTACCATTGAAATTCAATGGTAAGTTTTATGCAACGGGCCCTAGGACTGACAAAATACTTGTAAGCGCGCTTGTAACGCGGAACTCAATTTGAACTGGTGACGTCAGCCATGCGATATCCATTTTTTCTCAAAACAAAATTGCACGGCAGCAACTGCGTGCAACGGAACTTTTAAGTGAATGTCACGTGATGAGCAATCGACCAATCGGAGAGCCACTCTTTTTTAGATGTTGTGTAATGCTCCATATACACTAGTCAAGAGGGAAAATTCATTGGGCGACATACCAGAGAGAATTCATTTCGTGATAACAAAGTTTTTGGAATACATTTATTTTTTTTTTTCTTGAATAAAGACCCAAATTCATGTACACTCATTTGGGATACAGTATTATAAGATTTTACTTGGTGGGTCATTCATCCCGAACTGATTTTCTCGGACATATGTATATTGTATACAGTTAGATGTCATGACGATCTAAAAATCATACGTAAAGTATGTGTTTGCGTTGGAGACAGTTTAGACAAAAAGAAAATACAAGAGTAAAAAATCAAAGAGTTTAACGTTATGACTAACTTTGTTTGACAGGGAGAAATTTCGAGCGATTTCAATTGTGCAATCTTCCGTTTCAAAAACATGCACCTCACATTTCAAATTCCGTTTCAATTCATGAATAGCTAGGCAGTGTAGTCTTGTCCGTCATTTCAAGTTTCCTAAACCATAGCCCCCTAATCTCTGCAATTCTGTTTCATTTTCAACAACACAAAACATTTATATACAGATAGTAACACAACATCAGTGCAATGTTGTAACAAAGTGAAATATTGTCAATTGACAATCATTTCCTTTTTTTTCACTTGTCACAGACACGGGATTTAGTTTCAATTATTTCTGGGTGTAAGTGCATTTATTATAAAGAATCTAAACACAATACAATCTTTACACAGGCAGTGATAGAATCTGATAGGTATGATCGGGGGAAAAGAAGAAAAAGAAAGGAAAAAGAAAAGGCAGAATAATTAATGTAAGTATGGTGACGTAGTTATGTCAATTACATGAGCCCCTGAAATTATCCCCGAAATCCCCTCGAGCCCCAAAATAAACAGAAGGGAAGGACACCATTTCGATCTGTGGTCTTTTTTATTATATTGAGTTAGAATTAAAATTGTCGGAAATGCAAGAGACAAACTAAAAAGTAAAGCTTGTATTTTGCAGTCTCCTCATGGGGAATAACTGATTACTCAACTGAACTAACAAAAATAAGGCAAATCGCCTGAAAAAAGGGGAAAAAAGAAATAAATTCTCACATACATACAAGCAAACATGAGGCAGCTCTCTTTTAAAGAGAGGAAGAAGAAAAGAGGTTTAAGGCATATTATCCCTAATAACTAAACTTTTAAATGTCTTTATAGGTAGACATAATTATGCAATGCAAATGACCCAGAGGGAAAAAAAGTGTCCCCTGATCTTCACCGCTGTATTGTTCTGTTTTGTTTTTATAGCAGGTATCTTTGGGGAAAGAAAATTCACTTCACTTACTTGAATGAAAATTACCTTTATTTTAATCAACAGGTTTGTTGGATTTTAAAGACAGGCAAATGAGCTTGCATTAAAGGCATTAAATTGTCAGCAAACTTGATCAGGTGTGTTTTCTTACCGAGGGCGTAGGCCAGACCTTGGCTACTAGACATAGCCAGGCCTGCAGTCGCTGATGACAATTGAATTTGTACCGTAAAATCCACGTAGAATATCTCGTACGACTTCATAATCCCCATCTCAAGAAAAGTGATCGAAGCTATCCCAGCCAGGATAAGCCATCGGAACCATGATCCCATCGTCTGGCTGTTATGTAGGCCCTAAGTAAAATACAATTCGAGAGAATTTAGCAGTAGCGATAAAGTTGATAACTACGCAGTAATTCTCATGGCCAAATAGTAATCAGCGACGTAAGAAAAAAAAAACGTAAAGACACGTTGCCCTTTCATACTCGTGAGTGCTTATATGGATATAAATGGACATTGTTATGTGCTGAATGTTCGTGTATTGGTATATACGTTGTATTTTGAAACATTATTTTATCTTTTCGGTAATGTAAAATCATACACCGTTTGTTCATGTCTGGCTGTTCTCATAGTCGTACGTCGCATAAGTAGGCAGGGCTGACTTGTGGCGCTTGGTCGTGTCTGAAGTACTAGTACCAGGTGACTGCGTCCTAAAGTATGAACACAATGGGTGATTTCAAGTTCGGTGCTAGTGCTAGTGCCATAGTGCTATCTCAGCACTTGCACCTGCGATAAAACCGAAATCAGTCGGTGTTGGGAGGTTGACCTCAAAATTATGACGTATTTCCGGTTGCTGGTGCTGGGCTCGGTGTTAAATGCCATCTGCTGAACCGAGCTCTGCCGTTCGTGTTATCGATTTACATGCTTGCCCCTAGGGATTATCATTTTCGCCTTTTCAAGTTCGGTGATGGTGTTAGCGTTTTTGTGCGATACCCACATTCACTTCCATAATAGATGCACGTTTTACGCGCAAAGTCTATGCTAAACCTACGTAACGTACACGAACACTCCTGAAATGGCTATATATCTGAGCCTGGGAGCAAAATTAAGATAACTGTAATGAAATTTGTGGTGTTTAAATCAGTCTTTCCCATTATGCGTCTAAAACTAAGCAGTCATGCCTTGTCGACGGGATATTCGATTACTAGGTGTGTCTGAAAGTAGTTTTGGTTATTGAAATATAAACAACGACGATTGTAATTCATCATGTCTTTAAAATACTTCTTTTGGCTACGGTTTTTACAGATCATTTTGTATGGATTGAGTTGTAATTGACCTAGCTTATAGGGCTCTTGTTTGCTTCCAGAAATGCTACTCCTGCATATTGAAGAAAACTTGTGGCTTCGTTTATGCTTTTTAGAGTGTTAACCTTTGTTGACAATATATTCCTAAGAAAATTAACACATATTACAAACACGAAAACGATCTGTCCACAATCATTCACGTAAACACGGATCCTCAAGGATCTACAAACGGATCCCCGGATCATGCCGGCGATGATCCGGGGAGTTCCGGGATAGTTTTGCCCTTGATGAAGCGTCGACGAGCGTTGCTGACTGTCACACGGTATCAACTCGGCAGCTACACAGACATGACAGTAGTCCAGATACTGGACGATTTTAATCGTCCACATTCCCCACACTAACACAGTGCGCCCAACCGCTGATTGCGACACTCTCCACCAACTGGTACTCCCGAAGTGATCTTGTGTAATACAGTGTACATATAGACACCATCAACGTACGTCCGTACGTCACTGCATGTCAGTGTATACATAAAGCTACGAATACAGTCCAGGAAGTGGACTAACATGACAGATGAGACCGGAACAGCACAACATCTACACGGTCCATGCTGGAAGATCGCGGCGTATACACGGACCAACACGGCAGCTGCGCGTACCACGCCAGCAGACGACAATCTGCCAATTTTAGATTTTCATCAACCTTCTTCTCGTTCTCGTCACGTAGGGACCGTGAAGACCCGTGTTCATCCCTGTAATACTGTCTTTGAATGTGATGGTCCGTGTTGTTGCCGTGTGATGCCGTGTAGGTCCGTGTAGCTGCCTTGATGATCCATGACTGTCCTTGGACTGTCAAGGATACTCACGGCGACTACACGAGTGCTCCAGGCAGCTACATGGACCTTCACGGCATCTACACGGCAGCCACACGGACCATCCCGATTGCTCGGCCAACGCGGCAGTCCCCGGATGACGCCGGATGTTTTTGACATCCAAAAGTTGGCCTTTCGTGTTGGCTTTCCAAATCTCCCCCGACCTACTCTGTAACATTGTTCTGTAACATTTCATAAGGGGCTCCTTAGTATCTCGCAAAAAAAAGTTAAAAGCTCAATCCTCATCTCCTCCAATACTATAATCATCCCTTTAACAAATCGTGTATAGATTAATCACTGTTATCTGTGTAAGTACACACGAAGCCGAGGAATTTCGACTGCCTTAAAGCCATGACCGAACGGTCGGTGGTCATCTGAGGACGGTCATGACGGTGATTCAGATAGCGCGTCTGGCTCCCAATCCATAATGACCTGCTGTTCGATTCCCGAGTCTAGCTGATCAATGTTATGTGTAATCATACCGTCCCCTCTAGTAAGAGGCAAAACACTGTGCTCCTCGGATAGGACATAACTATCACTATAATGAAGGTCCCATGTGTGAGATAGTCACAACTCACCTATTAAAGATCCCGCTTCATTCATTCATCGCAAAGAGCAGGGTGCATAGTTAGTGAGGACCAGGTAGTTCATCTGAATATTGGCTATACAGCCTTCTTCTCGAATGGAAAAATAATGAAACCAACTAAGCAACCAACAAAGCAAAAGAGAAAGGGCGATTATCAGGCAAATAATTGTAAGGTACAGGGATAGCAGCCACCAGTACTAGTATGTATTCCACGGGCAGTCAAAGGCCTACACTATGTATAACTATAGACACCGCACAGTGATGAGGGTTTTTTTTTTTTTTGCAAGCTATTTGTCCCCCGATCTTTGTTCGTGTTCATGATGCGCCGCCACTGACACTGACTGAGGTTATTTTCATGAAATCAGTATAATTTGTGCCCATGGATAGTTTAATTGTGAGTGTTGTAAACCTATGTAAGTAACCGGAGTAAAGTTTATGCAATTACGGCCATATTGCGAAGCAGTTGTTAGGTTTTCAGTACATATGAAGAGTTAGGAGATTGGGATAAAGCCGGCACTTAAGTAGACTGGAAGTACAGGTATCATGATTGTCATGTCGTGACTGAACTTTCTGTTTGTGTGTGTGTGTGACGTATGTGTCTGTGTGTTTGTTTTGTTCTCTGTACCACCACCATATTTGTATCTGAATTTTGGAAGACCGGAATTAAACTTAATTTCCGAAATCACTGTGTTTTGTGTTACTTTGTCTGAATACCGTATTTAAGTAGTCAACACTGGACCAACAAGCAATCACACGCTTTCACCGGCTGTGACACTTTTGCCTTTTAATGAAATTAAAGGACAAGTTCACCTTCATAAACATAAGGATCACGAGAATGCAGCAATATTAGTAGAACACATACATGCGCATAAGTGAAAGTTTGAGGGAATTTGGACAATCGATGCAAAAGTTATGAATTTTTAAAAATTTTGTATTGGAACCACTGGATGAAGAGACTACTAAGGCTCGTGATGTCACATGAGTACAACAGTATAGAGAAAAAGTAAAGAAAATTAAACATATTTTCACTTTTTTCGCATGATAAAAGAACATTTGACTTGCCTCTTTCTAAAGGCAATGGGAATAATATTACCCATAACATTATGTCAGTAACGAGTGAAGGGAATGTGTACTTTTTTTAAAAGATGGATTTTTTTTCCCCTTATATTGTTGTACGCACGTGACATCATACACTGCAGTAGTCTTCTCATCCAGCGGTGACTCCACAAAAACTTCATAACTTTTAAACGGATTGTCCGATTTTCCTCAAACTTTCAATGATATGTTCTACTAATATTGCTACATTCTCTCAATCCTTATGTCAATGAAGGTGAACTTGTTCTTTAAGGTCTGAAATATTTGTTTATAATCCACGACCATTTCACCTACTTGTCATTCGTCATGTTCGTGTTCTACGTTTAGCGCATAATATAAGCAGTACTTTTTTTTTTCATTTCAGTCCAGTACTAGTAATTAGTGCGCATGTTACAATGTATTATCTTATTTTCTGCTCATCATTTTCTCAATTTGACATGCATTAGTGAATCTATGAAGGATTAGTAGTTACCAGCGTCCAAATTGTGTGCAGTCATTGTCTGAATGTACTCATTAGTCACGGTAGACAGTACTCATCAAACTGAGTTTTGATTGCTTTACGACTCTTTTTCCTTTCAATTCAATACTCCTTTCGTTTTAAATAACCTATAGTTTATTCATCTTCATCTATTTTGGTCATGTGTGGGTAGTTTACTACCTTGTCCATACATTTCAGACACGTTCAATGCTGGGAACGTAAATCTCATCAGCCACTGTTATAGGGTCGTAAAATCCAAAGGAGCCTTGTCTCTTATGTTCATGATCATAAAGCATACCTCACTAATAAAAGAGTGACAGGTATCAAACGTTACATTTCCCTTTGTGTTATTGTGCAGTTGACATGCAGGGCAATACTACCGCAGCAATGGATTTGCTTATTCATTTTATCATGCTTAAAGGACAAGTTCACCTTCATTAACATAAGGATTGAGAGAATGTAGCAATATTAGTAGAACACATCATTGAAAGTTTGAGGAAAATCAGACAATCCGTTCAAAAGTTATGAATTTTTGAAGTTTTTGTGCAGTCACCGCTGGATGAGAAGACTACTGTAGTGTATGATGTCACATGCGTACAACAATATAAGGAAAGTATAAAGAGAGTTTCACAAAATTTCATCTTTTGAAAAAAGTACACATTCCCTCGACTCGTTACAGACATATGTTATGGGTAATATTATTCCCATTGCCTTTAGAAAGAGGCAAGTCAAGTGCTCTTTTACTATGCAAAAAAAGTGAAACATTTCTTTATATTTTCTTTATACTGTTGTACTCATATGACATCACGAGCCTTAGTAGTCTCCTCATCCAGCGGTCCCAACACAAAAATCTTAAAAATTCATAACTTTTGCATCGATTGTCCAATTTTCCTCAAACTTTCACTGATGTGTTCTACTAATATTGGTGCATTCTCTCAATCCTTATGTATATGAAGGTGAACTTGTCCTTTAATGGGCCGTGGAAGCAATGTCATGCTGTGTGTACGAATCATGGAGAGCGACTGTAGGGTACTAATAAAATCTATATTGAAAGGGACTCTGTTGGGGACAAAGTATCAGTGCCTACAAGCATTTCTTTGTTGGCGTTATCGTGGGATTTCATCAATTGTGTTTTTGTCTATTTTTTGTCAAAACAGATATAATTTTTTCTTGACTTCTCACCGACCTTGGACACAGGCAACCAAACAATGTCTATTATCAATGCATATCACGTCTGCGTGCCAGAGACTGAAACTTGCTTTACCGTCCACCTAATTTTTCATCGGTTTTACCATATTTCGAAGGTGTTGAATCCGTATCTGGATGATGCAACTCTTGCATCCATAATCATTCAGGTTAGGATGAAAAGTGTGACTTATCCGTTATATGTCAATACATTTTTGAAAAAATGATATCTGAACCTTTATTGTAAAAAAAAAAAATGAAACTGTAGGGCGCAACAAAATATGATAGATTATCGTTCTTAATGTTTTAGATACGCTGGAAATTTTATTGACTCTATCACCTACAGAAGAATTATGTATCTACCAGATTGTAAAATTGCACAAGTTCAGCCCATTCCAAAGTTAGGTGATAAAATTGTGTGAAAAACTGAAGACCGATAGGCATTTCTATAATATGCTCTCACAAAATTAACCATTGAAAAAGCTTTAACTTCTAGCTTTCTAAGATATTGAAAAAACATAAGACTTCATCTCCTAATCAATTAGCGTAGGCAGAATCACTCTTGTGAGAGCGCATACATTTTTATGATTAATGAGTTGTCTTGGCATGTAGATCTCAGACATTCTGAACGCCACTGCATTTACTTACGCCGTACATTCGACACCGTTGATAACTCAGTTCTAATATTATTGAATGGTTTTATTGTATTACTTTAAACAACGCCTCACGATGCTAACAACCCCGCTTCGATTCCCGGGTCCCAATGAGCAAGTATGTACAGCAACAAATTAAAGGAAGAAATAGAGAGAAAACGTTAATACCCAAGCACTGGATGAAACCCAAGTGTGGATAAAAGAAACAGGATAATAATGAATAAAAAATAAAAAAAAAACCCGAAAGTATTGTTACTTGGCTCAGGGCAGAAACACGTCAAATACATAGCCAAATCAAGAGAGAAATGTTAGGGTTTATTTTAATGGCAGTACTAAATACTGTTGCAGTGATTCTCAGTTGGCTAGATTACACTGGGGTTATGTGGAATCCCTCATATCATATTGCTGCAATGTATGGTCTGGCGCATGCAAATCAGATTCTAACTATGACATCCTAAACAGTCTGCATAAAAAGGGCGGAAAAGTATATCATCAAAATGCAGTGTATAGATTGGAAACTCGCTCTGCGGAAGTTTTCAGAAGATTGACGTAGCTCATAGTACACCAAATCTTGCTTGACGTACCATGAATCTATAAATGAATAACCATTGTCTCTTGTTCCTTTTTTTTTTCATTTCTTTTTTTTTTCTTTCTTTTCATTTGTTCATAATGACACTGTATCAACAAGAACAATCCTCTTAAGACTTCCGAAGTGCCATAGGTATTATAGCCTTTTATCAGTCCTTTCTCTATGTATAGACTCAGGACACTGCAGCTGCCTGCGTTTTATAAAGACATACACTCATTCAAATACTTCCTTAATGTTGTGACGTTGCCTTGATATCATTGTTCTGTTGTATTGTTGTATTATAATTGTCAAACGCCCCCATCTGTCTATCTCGACTCCCTATTTCTTCCCGTCACTTCTCTGTCGATCATTCGCATAATAAGTGCAGGACACGAAGCACCTCTAGGCCTGAATTCACGAAGGTGGTACAATCTTTGTCCATGGTTTAAACCAGGGACAAAGACCGTAGTTTTGTATGGGGCGCAAACTATCGCATGGCCTATTTCGTTTCGAGATCAGTCATTTCGTCGACGAAATGTCAACATTTCGTAACGAAATGATCATTACACAGATAGAATAAATTAGGGGAAACTATGTTGTCAATTCGAGTCAACTAGGCAAGGTTTTAGTACATGAAATGGCATTTTTGTTTACAATGTATCTGCAGCACTTAAAGAAAAGGTCTGTTTTTAGATTTATGAAAGGCTTTTGATTATATTAATATTTCTATCCTTATCAAGAAAATGTCCCATTATGGAATCAGGGGAATGTTTTAAAGGGGTTTGAAAGTTATTTAACAGACAGACAACATTACGTATCTATTGATAATAACTCCTCGAAATATATATATACATATATGTGAGATATGAGAAAGGAAGGAGAAAATTGGTGCGTAGCTTTGACATTATTATTCCTCTTACTGTTCCTCCTTTTCGGAAAAGCGCAAGAGTTGAAAAATTGGTCTCCGCCGGGACTCGAACCCGGGTCTTTGGCATGGAACGCCAACGCCTTAACCGCTCGGCCACGGAGACGTCATAGCGGTTCAGGCAGACCCAAGCTCGAATACCCGACGGACCAACCTTTCAACTCTTTGACTTTATGCACACGTTCCTTTTTGGGGCAGAGAGTTATGAATAATACATATACATATATATACATATATATATATATATATATATATATATATATATATATATATATATATATATATATATAAATGTTGATATTTCTCAAGAATCTGTATAAGGACCGTTGCTCTTTTTGATATACGTAAATGATTAATTTTGTCTTTTTTTAGTGATATTTCAAACCCGATTATGTTTGCAGATGACAACAATTTATTCTTATCTGGCAAAAACATATATGATATGACAGCATTGTTAGATTCTACACTGAAGAAGGTGTGTGATTGGATTGTAGTAAATAAACTTACAATAAATTATGAAAAAGAAAACTTTAAATGGTATTCAGACCAACCAATGTTAAAATAGATACTAGTTCATAGAATATAGTGATATCAAAGAGGCCAAGAATGTTAATTTTTAGGTGTTATGAGTTGAACATTTGAATTGAAAAAAAAAAAATCACATCAATGATATTTTTTTTGTAAAATAACTAAGGTTAGTGTTGTTTTGAATAGGATGAAGAGGTTTCTGTAACCATTGCGCATTTCACTGAATTTATATGATACTAATTACTAATAGTAATTCAAAAAAAAAAAGTTCGAGTTTTCACATTTGATGCATATGTGTAGATCATCCTAAAAAAACATCCTACCATTTAAACATTTCGTAATAAAGCCTTAAATATAAGGAGATGTCACTATACATATATATATATATATATATATGTATATATATATATATATATATATATATATATATATATATATATATATATATATATATAGACTGCGAGAAGGGGTCTCGACCATTTACAGTATCAGTGTAGCTCCTTCATGACTATGTAATCAATCAATCCGTAATTATATAACAGACTCCAATAATAATATACATAATCAATTGCATATTATTGAATACATTTCATATCAAACTCGTGTTATTGATTGAGATGAAGGTATATAACAAAAACACCAATTCAGTATCTTCATCTTATGTGTTGTGTAACAGAAGACTGTAATAATATCAAACTAGACATTTTTATGTTGTCGACGATAATACAGCATGTGGCAGCATAGCAAGACGTAAGTGGCTATATAATACAGTACAACAGTCACGCGTCATCTGCTAGCTATCGTATAATGACGTAAATAATACTAATATACCACAACCATTCATATACATATTATAACATATGACAGAATATTACATAAGGCACAGAATATGAACGGTTCACATAATAAAGTAAGGATTTACCTTATTAATGGCGGATATAAAGGCTTGCGGCGGTGTCTGTTCGGGTTGAGTGTGTCTGTTCGTGTGTGTGTGTGTATGTGTGGGTTGGCGTATGGTTGCATATATGCGCATCACATTGTTGCGCATGTGCAGTTAATGGTCTGCTGGTTAAGGATCAACATTGATGCCATTTGGCTGTAATGTTTTTAGTGTGGCTATCCAGTAGGATTCACGATTTAGAATCACAGAGCGGGTCTTCTTCTTGATTAGTTCAATGGCAGTGATTTGTAAGCAGTTCAGGCTGTGTTCTGGGAGGTTGAAGTGCCTTGTGTATGGGAGGTGTTTTGATTGTGTGTTGAATGTTCGTATTTCTGAGCGAGTGTTGTTGAGTCGTGTGTAGAGTGTGGTTTCTGTTTTGCCAATGTATTGCTTCTTGCAGAGTGTGCATGTCAGTAGATAGATGCCCCAGGTTGATTTGCAATCGATGTAGTCTGTGATGGGGTATGTGCGATTTGTGGTGCTACTTGTGAATGAGTTTGTTTCTGTAATGTGTTTGTGTAGGATGCATTTGTTTGATTTGCATTTGCAGAAGCCAGAGTGGGGGTGGATGTCTGTGTGTTGGTGGTGTGTTTGTGTTTTCGGGTCTTTTGCATTAACTAAGATATCACGAAGTGATCTCGGTCGGCGGTATGAGATGAGAGGGGGTTCGGGAAAGTTATCTGAAGTGATGGTGACGACTGTAGTGTTGAGAGGTGCTGTTGGATGATGCGTGGGATTTTTTCCGTGGCTCTGTTGTATGTGACTGTGAAGACTGGTCTTTGTGTTTTTCTACGCTTGTGGTAGGTGAGGAGTTCAGGTCTGGGTTTATGTTTTGCTCTTGTTATGGCATCATCTACGGTCTGTGGGTCTTATTTGCGTCTTACGAAATGGCTGCGAAGTTCTTCGAGATGATGCGATTCGTCTTCTGGGTTAGAGCAGATGCGTCTCACTCTGAGGGCCTGGCTGTATGGTATACTGTGGAATGTGTGTTTGGGATGGCATGATGTGGGTAGAAGGTATGCATGTGTGTCCGTGGGTTTAGTGAAGATTTCTGTGTTTAGGGTGCCATTGTGGAGTAGGAGGTATGTGTCAAGGAAGGTGATTTCAGTGTCGGATGACTGAAATGTGAATTTGATAGTGGGGTGCGCTTCATTTAAGGACAGTTGGAAGTTTGACAGTGTGCGTGGTGATCCTAGCCATATGAATTGGATGTCGTCAATGAAGCGTTTCCAACTGCCTGACAAGATGCTTGTGGTGTTGGTTTTCGAGAAGATCAGTTTCAGCTCTAAGTCACCCATGAACAGATTTGCATATGAGGAGCGCAGGGGGTCCCCATGGCAGTTCCATGAGTTTGCTTGTATACTTTGCCTTGAAACTGAAAGTACTTGAGGTTAAGTACAAGCCGAAAAGGCGCAAGAGTTGGTCAGTCGGGGGATGTGGAATGATGCGGTTGTCCAGTGCGCGTTTTGTTGCTAGGATACCCTCATTGTGAGGTATGTTTGTGTACAAACTACACACATCGGCTGATACTAGGATGCTACGTGGTGAAAATGGGGCATGCTTGGTGTTTATTTCCTGTATGTGTTGTAAGAAGTGTGTTGTGTCTTGAATGAAAGAGGGCAATTTTTGAACAAGCGGTCGTAACGATACGATACGATCGGTCTCCCAGGGTTGTTCTCTTTACGAATTTTGGGTAGGAAATAAATGTTAGGGCAGGTTGGGTGTGGTGGGGTCAGTACCCTCTTGACCTTGGGATCAATTTCTAGTGGTTCAATGGCTTTCTTTACTTGTTCTAGATAAGTTTGTGTGGGGTCTTTGTCTAGTAGTGTGTAGGTGTTGTTATCTGATAGTTGTCGTTCGCCTTCAGCGATATAGTCAGTGGTTAACATTATGACAGTTGATGACCCTTTGTCCGCCGGTTTGATTACAATGTCCCTGTTACTGCTGATTTAACAGGAAAAGCGCCACCTTGTGGTCAAACCTGAAAACGCATATGTCACTAGTATAATAGGCAGTATAGCAAAAGAGAAGAGAGGACTTGGCTGATAGAAACGGGTGAGGGATGCTGTGATTGTGACCAGGGGGAGGCGCACAATCTTTCAACCTACTTTTCTACTTTTCTACTTTTCAACTTTTCCGTTTTTCTACCTTTTTCCTACCCACTATATTCTGGTCGGTAACCATGTAAGGACGTAGAACGTGCATCAGGTTGATGACAGGCAGTGAAGAATTCATCGAGTTGACCTTCATTGATGCTCGATCGTGTCTCAAGTGTCCAAGTGTATAGTGAGTCAGACGTGAAACGATGCATTAAAGAACACAGTGGACAATACCACAGCACAGTTACTTGATTGTGATTCGCTTCAAGTTTGTGAGTACCGTACCGTGCCAGAGCAGAGTGTGTACAGAGCATCAGTATGAGACGATCGATGTGATGACTGATGTGGGGAGTGTGAATGGAATTTTGTGGAAATCGGGAGACGGATCGGCGGAAGAGTGGCGTGATTAGAAAGAGCCAACCCAAGATTACACAAGGTGCCCGGGTATCATACATTACAGCATATAACAGACAGTAGCAATAACCAGCAGCTACAGTCCCTATATATATAATATATTATATATAATATAACATATTACTAAACCATTAATGTAGGTTTACTCTAGAAACAATTCTATCATAACCATTGTTCACATTTTGGATATTTGGATTTTAACAATACTTAACATTTATTATACAATTTAATAGAGAAAGAAAAGAAAAAGAGAAAAAGAAAAGAGAATAAGTACTGATTGATAAAAGATAGCATAAAAATACACTGGTATACGAGCAAGACCTATCGACGATCAGTTTCATAACGACTTCAAAGTATGAGTACTACAGTGTAGTATTGTGGGAGCATAAACACGATAAAAGCTGAAACCAATGGTAAAGTAAACGTACGCTTCAAATTGATCCGCCATGCACTGAAAGAGAATAATGTAAAATAACAGGTTACATAATTTTAATCAGGTAAATTATACTCATTAAGTAACAGTAATTTGAGTTTTTGTTTTAAAGATACACAGAGAAGAGCATTTGACTAAATCTGCGGGAAGATCATTCCAGAATTTGGGTCCCGATCGGTGAAAGCAATTGTTTTTTGAGCAAAGAGTGTGCGAGTACGTGGAAGGTGAAACGAGTCTTTTTGTCTTGTGGGGTATGCATGAACCGCATAGTTTTCTGAAACATATGCATCGATATGTCGGTGAAGTTGTTGGCTGAAGACCCGGAATGGGATCACCCTGACCCAATTCATGACTCTGAATGGGGTCATATCTGCCCCCATTCCTTGTCATTTCTGACCCGGAACGGGGTGTGACCCCAACGGACCCTTTCCGGGTCTGACCCGGATAGTGTACCATATAGATTGCTTTTGATCTTGTTCTTTGTTTGTTATCAGATTTTATACATGCAGGAATATAAGAAATAACCAGAATCTTTACTACCACTGCTACTACTTCTACGACTGTTACAGCTACTAGTAGTATTATTATCAACAGAGTAGTATACTACCCGTACTACAGTGCTACTTTTACCATTACTACTGCTACTACAACTTCTACTGCTACTACTTCTCCTACTCCTACTACAACAACAACTATACCACTACTGCTACTACTACTACTACTACTACTACTACTAATAATAATAATAGTAATAATAATAGTACAATATTATTACTCCTACTCTATACGATGCCCACTACTACTGCTGCTACTGCGTTTACTACTGTTACTGAACGAGCATGGCCTACATTGTATCTACGATCAATTTCATAACGACTTCAAAGTATGAGTACTATAGTGTAGTGAGTATAATTGATCCGCCATGCACTGAAAGAGAATAATGTAAAATAACAGGGTACATAATTCTAATCATGTAAATTATACTCATTAAGTGACAGCAATTTGAGTATTTGTATAAAAATAAACAGAGAAGAACATTTGACTAAATCTGCGGGAAGATCATTCCAGAATGTGGGTCCCGATCGGTGAAAGCAATTTTTTTTTTTTTAGCAAAGAGTGTGCGAGTACGTGGAAGGTGAAACGAGTCTTTTTGTTTTGTGGGGTATGCATGAACCGCATAGTTTTCTGAAACATATGTATCAATTATGTCGGTAAAGTTGTTGGTTGAAACTGATACATAAATGTGCCTAAGTTGTATAGAAACAAATCAGCAACCTTAAGGAGTCTGTTTTCAAAGAAGAAATAATTCGTGTGAGAATAAAAACCAGCTAGATTGACTGAACGAATAGCCCGTTTTTGTATTTTGAAAATTTTCTAAATGTGTGATTTTGTACAATTCTCCCAGGCAACTATACCGTAATTCAGATAGGGTAAAAATAAGCGCGAAATATAAATTTTTCAAATTATATTTAGGAAAAAAATATTTCAACTTATTTAGAATTCTAGTACTGAATTCTTGAAAGCATTTAGATAAATAATCTATGTGATATTTCCATGATAAATCAATGTCAATGTAATAGAAACCTGAAGATTTAGACGATTCAACTTGAATTAAACAATCATTATCCATTTTTATGTCACCTGGCAAATGAGTGACAGAATTACTGAATAACATATCATTAGATTTGTTTACTTTAAAGAGACAACTTGTTTGCTTGAATGCACAATTGAATTGACTTTGACTCTCTGTTCACAACATTTAATAGGCCATGGGGTGAAGCTGAAAAAGAGGCTTAGAAAATGGGTTTCGTTCCAGCAACACTGGCACTACTTTCTGAATGCGGAAATGTGATGTTTTGTACATCCTAAATATACAGTAAAAAGTTCTCCTCGAAATATCCTGCAGTTTTTGCGAAAATCCATATTTTATAAACTACGACCAGCAGCCCAATACACATATCGTAATGGGGCTGCGGATTGTAGCATTTAGGATCATGACAGGGTAGTATCGCGGACAAACGTCAACCTTAAATCGAACAAAAAATTTTCAATTTGAAGACATACAAGTAAGGTTGAAGTATTGACAACAGGGTTCGTGCAAGGTTTGGTTCTACAAATAGTCATTTTCTGTTCGAATTGATGACTTAATATGACTAGGTCGAGAGGAATCTGGGAGAGCTACGCTGAATTGACGGTCAGCGCAGGCGCACACATCACTGCGCACAAATTTCGAATCCATTGACTGGATATGATGTCTGTGTGCGCATGCGCTGGCCGTCAATTCAGTGTAGCTCTCCCAGTTTCCTCTCGACCGAGTCACATTTAGTCATCAATTTGAACAGAAAGGAACTATTTGCAGAAGCAAACCTTGCACGAACTCTGTTATCAATACTTCAAATTTATTAATAAGTCTTCAAATTGAAGATTTTTCCCGATTTTAAGTTGATATTTGTCCGCAATACAATATCCGTCATGATCCTGTATGCTACAGTTCACAGCCTCATGACGCTATGCGTATGGGGCTGCTGGCCGCAGTTATGCGTATGGGGCTGCTCGCCGCAGTATAGTTCCCATAGTGTTTCTAAGCTGAAATACATATACACCAGGGGCCGCGGAACGTTTTTCAGTTTGGGGGGGCTGTGAGACGGAGACTTATTTATTAATAAGTCTTCAAATTGAAGATTTTTCCCGATTTTAAGTTGATATTTGTCCGCAATACAATATCCGTCATGATCCTGTATGCTACAGTTCACAGCCCCATGACGCTATGCGTATGGGGCTGCTGGCCGCAGTTATGCGTATGGGGCTGCTCGCCGCAGTATAGTTCCCATAGTGTTTCTAAGCTGAAATACATATACACCAGGGGCCGCGGAACGTTTTTCAGTTTGGGGGGGCTGTGAGACGGGGGGGGGGGGGGGGGGTGTCAAGGTCAAGCCCCCCCCCCCCCCCCCCCCCCCCCCCCCCCCCCCCGCTTAGAAGAATCTAAGGGCGGAATCTTTAGAAATTGAATTTGATTTTTTTTTTTTACGATTTTTTGTTTCGATTTTTTTTTTTTTTTTAAAGAGCCAAAAGTGTGGGGGGGGGGGGCTGCAGCCCCCCCAGCCCCCCGCTTCCGCGGCCCCTGTACACATTTGTAAAGCACTGCTTTTAGCCATATACCTAGAAAAAAAATGAAGTTTTGGTTTAATAGTTGCATTATATCTCATGTTTCAGCTTTTCCTGATGCTGGCTATGCAAAGGAGGACAAGAACAAGGTGGTTCGAGACAATAATGAGAGAGAGCACTGACTGACCGTCACAGGTCAAGGCAAATGCCTTATATTCTGTTCAAAGACATGTTATTAATCAAATGACTAATCATTCAAGGCAAAAAAAAAAAAATAAGAGCGTTTGTTTGTGTGTGTGTCCGCGTGCATGTGGGAGAATCTTATTGTACACACACACACACACACCCTCACATGCACACACACATACACACACACATAGTTATGAAGATACCCAAGTGTATTACAATATTATTCTAAAAGGCCTTGGCCATTTATCACATCAGCATCATAAAAAAAGATTATCATAAACATGAACACACACAATGATATAATACATGTATTGATCAGTGCATTACACATACACAGGTGCATAAAAACGCTGACATATCATATACACTCACACGCACACATACTAACTCATTTACACACATGAGACATTACTATTAAACAGATCATATTGTTTATCAGTAAACATGTTTTTATTTTCTTCTTCTTCTTCTTCTTCTTAAGAAGCTTTAATATATTTAGATCACATAGCAATCACATTGTTCATGAAATATTACAGTACTTTAGAAAATTTAATCTTCATAAAATTTCCTGAAGTTTTCATTGCTATCATTAGGTTGGTGGGACACTACCTCCTTTCATGTAAGATAGCTCAAAATGATAATCAGTCAAATTTTCTAGTTTTAATAAATTTCCTGGAACATTCCATGGTCCAAATATCCTTGAAAGGGTGTAAAGGTTTTGAAGAATGCCAATATATAAAATAAAGGCAATATTATAGTTTACCCATTCATGAGTGAAAACTGTTGGATTCTGTATTGGAGGCAATGTGTACCTGAAAATCTTGGAGAGAATAAAACAGGTTTGGCATTAAAAATTATGATAATATTGCAATTAACTTCCAATATCAGAGGATCTGTGCAAACCTGACTCAACTTATGCACAATTTTCATTTGGCTGGTATTAGTTTTAGCAAACTGATTTTGTACTCACACCTACATTGTACTGACCTTTCTACATGAACATTCTGTTTCAGTATTCATAATAGTTACATATCTTTTTCCCCCAGAGTGGGAGAAACAAATTTTAATCGTAGTCATTCAGTTTTATGAAAAAACCACACTTAGGAAAACATCTTTGTTCTTAGAATAATTCAACCCTAATCAAATCATAATAGTGGGCAGAAATGTTTGCTAAAGGGCGAACAATCACATTCTGAGGCAAGGAGTCAAAACATGTTGCATAAACATTGGCATTCAAAATACAGGAAGCAATCTGTATTACAAAGACATTTTATCATGCACAACTTTGGTAAGATGTCAATTCTTGAACATTAATCACATTGACCAAAGCATTTGTGCATATACAGTACATTCTGTTGTTTCTGAACTTTGCACTGAAGTTCTTTGTGTATGTGTGTGAATGTTTCAGTGGTGGATATATATTGCTTCATTTTATCAAGGACATAGTATGTAACATGACAATGTTTTCATTCTTCAATATCAATCATATTGACCTATTTCCCTTGGCAAGTAATGAGCAGGTTGACTCTGTTGCAAATGATGCATTTTACAGGCAACACAGCTGAACCTGAAGAGCTTCCAGAAGAAAATCTTGATCTTGATGTGAGCGTCTTAGGGGAGGAAACAGATGCTCCTGCTGACGGACCAGGCTCCTCCTTCAGCTTTTGTTTCCTAGCGAGATTCAGGCGTTTGCTATCTATAAACCTCTTGTAGCACGTTTCATGGAATCCTATGTAATACAATGGAGAAATGAACAGCAATGATTAGCCATTGGATTTTGTTAGGGGGGAAAAAAGGCTAAACGCTAGGGGGAGGGGTTGAACGTTACACTCAATATATCATTAAATGTACGGTAGACTATTGACTGCCAATATTTGAATCTTGTAATTACCAATAGGCCCTAGCACTATGCCAGGTAATCATCAACACTTCATGATCATTGTCATCATCAACTACTTCAACTTGTACTTGCAGTGCAATTACTGATTTTAAATTACATCTACAGCTTTCAGCACCTGATCACATGCAATATCAATTATCATAATTATGAATACAACTGCCTTATCATCATTAATACTTGTAATCCTTGGCCTTTCACTATCACCACCACCCACTGCTTTATAATTTGGCTCAACATAATGGTAATCATATGTTTTAGGGAGTTTAATTGTTGAAATTATGTTATTGTCATTGTTGGTTTTTTAGACCTATTTATATCAAATATTAATAAGTTAATTTAATGAGATGCTAAATGTGTGTTTTGAGGGGGGATTCGCCAATTTCGGGGTGAGAGAGACAGGATGGATTTTTAATATTAATACTCCATGGCCATGATTATGAAAATATAAATTTACATGCACTTTAGACCTTTTTCAATCCAGTCCTGTGGCTGTGCGTCAAGATTTTTACAAAACAATATCACCGATCAGCTACATCAACCTAACCTGGGCTGTACATAGAACATGTATCAGTTCATTCTAACATGTTAGGCTACATTATCATTATGATTATAACGGCGCTATGCCATGCCAAGGTGAAATTCAAGATAATTTATCTAAAATGTAACAGACACGCTATCAGACGGCTAAGCTACTGCATTAGCGTCCATTATAACATACATAAGCAACCTTCATAACATAGCTAACGTTGTACTTGTACTACCGTAGTCATCATGCATGGTCATTAACATTTCGCATATTATAGAGACTGCACTGCAGTGTCGACTGCTATGACTGTATGCACGTAAACTAACCTGTGGCTATGTAGGTTGCAGTCAGTCCCCCTGAGCAGCTGAGTCACTTCGTTCTGGTCTGCGATTCCACGGTCTCCCCCACTCATTTTGATCCACTCTTTGGCACACAAAATAGGTTTCGTCTATCTTAGGTTTGTCATAGCCGTGAAATTTCCAAACTTCATCGATGATACATGCATAATAACGCATCTTAAAAGTTTCGGCAGAGCAGACGACGTAGACGCGTTGACAAGCTCACAGGGGGCGGCCATTTTGACTCGTAAACAAAAATTCTCGATTCGGATTGGATAAAATACATCACATGATCGTTCGCGAATGAATATCGTACACGGCAAAGTGTACATATTCAGCTCCTACGTGACAAAAAAGTTCACTGTTTCCCCCTAAATTACCAAAATACTGCAGGAGGGTTTGTGTCGAACTTTTTCCTGTAGCCTTTTTGGTTATTTGTTTACACGTAGCTGTGGAGACATTTTAGTGCCGCAGTTGTCGGAACGAAACAAGCGAAAAAACCAGCTCACCCCATGGCCTATAAAAGGGTTGTTGGGTTTCGATGTGAAAATGTCTGTTCAATGACTTAAAAACTATTATGTTCAATGACATAAGAATTATTATCTCCAGTGACTGATGTAATCTCTGCATCTTCTGCTACGTCGATCCATTCTCGGGGTTTTGGTCACGTGACATTATACGCCTGATAACGAATGGTAGCACCACAGCACAGAACTATATAGGTAGAATGATCAAGTGGGGTCTGAAAGCATAGCCAGCGCACGCGATCTCCGCCATTTTGGTTAGTCTTTTGTTACGTCACGGCTTGCGTGCGCAGAACAGGGTTTGCAGAGTTACAGCATAGCGCAGGCCTACGCTGACTTTTTTTTTCTTCTTTTTTACCTCCCCATGTTAATCGCGCAAGCCGTGACGTAACAGAAGACTAACAAAATGGCGGCATGTAATGTGCGCGCAACTGGCTATAAAGCTACGCATGGGTTGTGAATGGGCTTGATCAATCTACCTATTTATATCTGTGCACCACAGTCACACCTGCAAGTAGTTCCAGTAATCCGATCACCGTGAAGGCAAACTCGAAGGAATGTCTTTGGAGCAATGCACCTGGACAGTGGTATCAGGCGAAAAGAACGAATCGCAAGAATTAAAAAAAAAATCGCTAAATGTATAGTTTTGGAAATGAATAAATAAAGTACCTCTGTAGAGGAAAAAAAAATATTCTCAAAGCCATAAAAGTTATGAAGCAATAAACACAAAATGCAATCTGTAATTATGAGTGTGTGTGTGTGTGTGTTAACTTTTTTTCTTAGTGAAGACTGAGAAAGAAAACGAGTTGCATTGAGATGAAAATCAATATGAAACAGCATCATATTACAAGGACTGTAATGCGTACTCACGGTGTGTACGCGGGAAAAAGAAGAAGAAGATGACTGTAATGGTGGGGCAGCGATAACACAACATTACTATTCAAGCTGCGTGATCACATGCATACAGGTGATCGGTCCTGTAATTAAAATTACACACATTCTGCTCATTACGATACAGTACTCTTTTATTTGTGAATGCAGGGTAAGGCGATCATCCTACTTTTGTTGATGTCGCTTGTTGGGTTTTTAGAAGTAAAAACTGTACTTTTTGCCAAATTCAACCCCAGCCAGCTAGGGTAACTATCCCGACACACCCCAAACAAGCCTTCTTTCTTTGATACACTCTCTTTGAGATGCACATGTGCAATAGTCCAAACAGAATGACACATAGTTCACTGATCATGTGCATGGCTTGTAACCACACCCCCTTCGCGCATGGGTATAAGTTGTTATTGAAACATACCGGGGAAAGGTTTTTCGGTATGTGTCTCGGTAGCCCTCTCTTTCCCCTGCGGTATCATTTCCCGAGGAGAGAAATTTCGTTCTCCGGACGATGCCGGAGGTCGACGGATGTTGTCTGGAAAAGGTTCGTTAAACAGGGCTTCTAATAGACCTATATTAATTATACTTGCATATAATTTTGTGGTGCACGTTGACATTTTGCAGTAGATCTCACTCCGGATGTATAATTCTGTTTCAAAGGTTTGAAAGCGAACGGAGTTAATGTCAGTTCGCCGTGGTGGGATATGCAACCTTTATAACACAGCTAGGAATTTTCCATTGAACAGTCTAATCAAAAGAGAAAAGAAGTATTCAACAAGATGTACGTACCACACAGATATCCTCCAATCGTCATTCCAATTCCAATGACTGAGAATGAAATGTATAAACCCGTTGGTTTTAAATGCTCCTCAACAGTTTCAACTATCGTGAGAGTCACCATCACTGTCAAACATCCATGCAGGAATCCGCTTGCAGCAGCCAACACAACGAGCCAGAAATATGTATAAACTACTTGGTTTAGGAAGAAGACGGTGGCACTGCATGTGAATAAGGCACACGTAGTGACGCTGTTGGGGAGAAGTTGACGCTTAGAGAAGAACCCGGCAACGAATCGGCCAGCAATGTTGCCAACGCCTAGAGCAGTTGCTGATGGGACAGCATTCTCTAGGGTTAAGCCTTTTGAAACGGCGTTGGATATGATGAAGGTCATGGAAGTAGCATACCCTATCCCATACAGGAACAGGGTAATATCAAGCGTGATAAAAAGTGGGTAAGACATGTGTAATTCCACGCCAAGAATCGTCGAAAGCAGTTTCAAAAACTCAAACCAGGCGGAGCGCAGGGCATGTCCACAGTTGCCGATTCCATTCCCTTGGTCTGAATCTTGGGACGAGGATTTTCCTGGATCACCAGAACGGCTGGATGCGTACGCATGAGTCATCATCTATGAAGTGCCAACAATATGAAAACTCTATGAATTTACCGATCCTATGATATATAATTATATATAAATGTATTATGGCTCAAAATCACGAAAAAAAGATAATGACCACGATTATACTACAGTAACGTGAATATTCAACGTGTCATTGGTATGTAATCAATGATTTAAATCTATTTACATGTATATTCTGCATAGTAAGAATGTTGCAATAGGATTGGTCCAGAACTGATCACGTGATGAAGCGTAGTTTTGCCCAGAGCGGGTTGATAGATAGAGTTGCGACACTGGGGTACAAAGGTCACGTCAAATAGTTCCCCGTGGTCATCGATGTCGACGAATTATTTCTACAGGGTTTTCACATAGGCGCGCAGTACCCGGACCCAGCGGCAGTGTGAGATACCATTGTTGCTTGCGACGGGAGTGTGACTTGTTGAGAAAATGTCGTGTTTTTACGGAAATGATGTAAACTTAATGACGTAGAGAAAGGAATACTTGCCTGTCGAAGTCAAGGAAACGGTTGCAAACAACCAGTAAGGATGAAATATTTTCAAAGTGGTTTTAACGCTCCTGGATGATGTTGATGGGCGAACGTCAAAATGTAAGGACGGAAATATCATGTAGTCCCACTCCTTTACAATTGTTGTTGTAATTCAAAATCCCGGGTTGTTGGTCTTTATTGTTGTTATGACGACGAGGGGAAGCTATTTTGCACTCTCGCGCAAAACCCATGCGCGGAGCGCGTAACTCTACTTTGCGCGAGCCACGGAGCAAAATAACAATGAATGCATTGTTTGCGTCATAATAGGGTACGCGGTTTTCTAAGGTCTTATCGACATCATACGACCAGGGGGAACTATTTTGAGGGATTGACCAATCAGCGCGAACTTCCGGTGTCGCAACTCTATCTATCAACCACCGAACTAAAACATAGTGGAATGCGTGTCCCTATTCCCAACATACACGAGACCGTGCAGCCAAATTTACCGAGTTGCGTCGCCATCTTCTTAGGGCAATTTTTCCTTATATGGAGTGCACGCTTAGGCGCGGTCAGACTGGGCCACTGGTACGCGCGCAAGCAAGAGTACGCCGTCCTGTGGCTAGTGATTATGACGTAACAATGCACGTTTGTACATGACAATGGCCTTGCGCTTCGGAGACATAGCCCGCAAACAGATCGAGAAGTTTGGCGGAAAGTTACGTGGAAAGTTTGCGGTCACACTGGCAAAACTTCGAGTTAAACTTCTCGATCTTTTGCCAGTCTGACAATGTCGATAAAAAGGGTCTAGAGCTCGACGAAATCATGTGTGCACGGGCGCTGTGTGTAGGCTGTATGGCGGCTATGCGGAGGACTCACATTAGTTCTTTTAACATTGTTTGCGGCGTTTTTTTTTTTCTTGCTGTTGAATTTCTAGATTGCGTTATCAACTCTAGAATTACATATGCACCGTAGATAAATCAAGTTTCTTCATTAATAAGCACTTTAATTTAGGCATAAAGCTCGCCACTAAAAGAAGTTAGGCCCAGAGTTTCAGTTGCTCATCAAAAGCAGGCAAGATCCTGCGTCTGTCTTATTGCTTCATATCATCAGTGCTTCCACTTTTCAAGGTCAGTCCTCCTGAAATCAACACTAAAAACTCCTGGAATTTACAAGAATATCCTGGAATCAACATCATCACCATCGATAATCATCATAAATTTACACACTGTCAGTGTCACTGTCGTAGGCCCTAGCTCTATCTAGCTATGGAACCTGATTGGTAAAAATGACAGAGGTAAAAATGTCATAGTAAAATGGCAGAGGTAGAAATGGCAGAGGTAAAAATGGCAGAGGCAAAAATGGCAGAGGTAAAATGTCAGAAGTAATGAGAGCGATCTCGTCAGAGGTAAACGTATGAAGAGGTTTTGAATAATGACCTATATAGCCAGAGCAAACTGTATTTATCAAATTATCAAATCCAAATTGCAGATTTGAAGAATATTTATTGAATTATGTTTTAAAAAGATGACAGCTCTCTCATTATTCTGATTTTGATTCAAGTGCAGTGGCGTAACCTGTCTGTTCAGAGGAATAATAAACCAGCTAAAAAAGATCCTAGTATAGGCCTATGGGAAATTATCATTATTATTATTATTATTATTATTATTACTAAAGGGGGTTCCAACAATGCTGCATAGCCCTTAAACAGTATAATCCTATACGTTCTTTCGCCCAATGAAGTTATCACACACACAAACACACACACACACACACAAACACATACACACACGCACGAACCCACTTTTGGTATAAACATATACTTCTATACGCAGATATACAACATTCACTCTCACATACACACTCTTACACAAACGAATTCCGCTCACTTCCAGGCTAGTATATTGTCATTATTTTTCATTTTTTGAACTGTTTAGTGTAAAGAAGTGAAGGAGACATTGTCAAAGCGAACCGCTAATTTTTCACCTGTTCTATGTTATTTTCTCACATTCAGGTTTCGAAGGAGCCTATATCTTTCTCACAAGACCTGATCACGACATAATGTAGAAGTAACTAGATATATCGCTATAGGTATACGACAACATGGTTCTCCTAATAGGTCTATAGTACAATGTCTTGACAATGTGTGATGACAGTTTCAAACAATTGGCAAAATATTAAAATGACAGGTTTGACACAAATGTGCTGAATTTTCACTTTCCTAGAACTAGGTTCAATTGGATGAATTATTAGAATGTCAGAGTGCAGGTATTTGAGGAACTGATGATTTTTACTTGACTTTTGACCCTTTTATAATTTTATGCATTGAGTTATTTTTCAAGGTATTGAGAAAAAGTATAATTTCAGTATCAAATGGGAAAATAGCATCTTCTAAACCTGGCCTTTGACCTTTGACCTCACAGTTCCAAAAAGAATCACTGTTAGGTTGAACATGCATAAATATGTAAGTTTCACGATGATACCTTGAGTTACTTTTGAGATATGGAGGAAAAAGTGCAATTCAGCACTTTCACTTGACCTTTGACCTTTTGACCTTGACCTTTTGGCAAGAAACTTCCCACAGAATATAATATGTTGGGTAATACATGTATACATCAAGTAAAAAAAAAAAGCTTCATTCATTGCATAAATATAAGGAAAGTAATGATATTTTGAGGAGTTGACCTTGACCTCTGACCCCCTGACCTTTGACCCATGACCCCCAACTTCCCTAGATAATCACTGCCCATCGGTACAAGCATATATATTAAGTTCCATGAAGATACCTTGAACCATTTGCGAGATATGGAGAAAAACATGAAATTTCATTTTTTTTTTTACAAAATAACCTGTGACCTTTGACCTTTGACCCTGCGACCCTAAAATCGACATATTATCCCCCAAGGATATACCCTCATACCAAGTTTGATGTAAAACCATCACACGGTTCTTGAGATATCGACAAAAACAAAACGGGACGGACGGACGTACGGACGGACGGACGGACGGACGGACGACCCGAAAACATAATGCCTCGGGCCACTTCGTTGCGGAGGCATAAAAATACAAAACGCAAAAAAACAAACTACAGCTAGATGTATCGGCAGACATCAGTAGGCTCTTGCAAAATATTTCATTACATTGTTCAAAGATTTAGGAGTGATCCTGAGGTCACTCCAAAATGAGTGAAAATTAACATTTTCACTCAAAATTCACTCCAATTTCATTCTAAATTCACTCTTTTTTGTATTCACTCCTTTAAGAGTGAATATTTTCACTCGATTTTTTTTTTTTTAAGAGAGAGTATGTAGCACAGGAGTGTAGTAACATTAGTAGAGCATTTTGTGATACCCCTATATATATATATATATATATATATATATATATATATAACACATTTTCGTGTAATTAATGATTTGTTTAACCCCTAATTTGGGGGGAAATGGGACATCAAGCGCTGAGAAATGAGACAACCTGGAGAAAAATTAGATAACCATCATGACCAAAGTAGGATTTACATGTGCTGCGGGGAGAAATGTAACACTATGCCCTAAATTTCTCCCAGTGATAACAAGTAAAAGATCCCTGCCAATTTTTCATACCTGCATGTCTGTTATCAAGCAATTTTATTTTCAGAAGTTTGTACACTTATTAAAATACCTACTTTAACATAGTATAGGACCTCCGAGATATAAGTTTGATATTTTACTGACAAGATACCTGTAGAGCTGTATGGTAGTCAATGTGTCCTTTTTCAGGTGTACCGAGGCTCATACTGATATAATTGGATTGTTGACTTGCCGACCATTTTTCAACTTATATACATGAGTTTATATTTCTCCCCGTGTCCCATTTCTCCCCCGTGCTTTAATTATTTCAGGAGAAGGCACGAAAAGCGCGTATTGCTAGAAAGGTGTCAGAAACATGAAGGAAAATAAAATCTCTGTCACTTTTACCTCGTCATCTTGCATTTCTACGACTAAATTTTTATCAATGACATTTTTATCTCTGGTATTTTGACCACTGACAATTCGACCACTGACAACTTTACCTCTGACATTAGTACCACTGTCTTAATTATTTACCTTTGCCATTATTACATCTGACATTTTCACCTCTGCCATTTTTACCACTGCCATTTTTATCTATGCCATTATTACACCGAATTGAACATACCTCCTTGATCATACCATATACCTCGCGTGTTACCAGTGTGTGCGCGATTGATGAGGAAGTGGGGGTGGGGTGCGCGACATGACGCGTGTATGAACAATCGAAAATGAGAGAGTGGTTGGATCCCATAGAGCGTGCACTCTATATAAGGAAAAATTGCCCTATCAAAATGGCGGTGGTAGCAAGTTTTGGTGGCTGCGTATTTCCTGGGTGAACACGCATTCCACTATGTTTTAGTTCGGTGCTATCAACCCGCTCTGGTTTTGCCCATCACATCACCTGAGAAGAAAAGTTCGTTACACTCTATGTTGATAGTCCCTTTTGTTTCGCTGATCTCCACACAGTCCACACAGTCCTAACGCAAGATGAGTACGCGCGAAATAAAAGTGCGTTGCACTGTGGACTATCATGTGACCGAGGTCACTTGATAGTACACAGTGCAACGCACTTTCACTTCGGTGCCGCGTGGTGCGCGCAGCAAATTATATTGTTTTGTCATCTACGCGCACACGTAGCCTAAGCCCAAAGGATACCTAAAGACATTAAAACGGTTTCAGATGTGGAATAAAATGGGAATTTCTAGGACCCTAGATGTGGAATATAAAGCAAATAATCAACTTTTAGTTTCAGGCAATGAGACAAACTATCACTTCCTCGGCGATCTGAATATGTACGCTATCTTATCTCAGCTGCGCTTCGGAAAGATAGCTACATCCAGATCGCCTCGGAAGTGATAGTTTGTCCCATCACCGTCACCAACGTTGATTATTGCTTACTATCAAAGTGATGCTTATAGTTTGATGATAGCGATACCCAATACTTACGAAGTGAGGAACTGTGATAAAATATCAGCATTAAGACCGATGATTTGGTTCAAGTTTGAATTGTGGCAGTCTTATGCAGATTGTTTCGTTCATTATCAAATCAGATTTCTTGTTCCATCACACATGATAATCGTGGTTGTCATCGACAATAATTATTAATATCAGTGAATACAGCATCGCATTTACTACTTGATTAATCTTAATGGCTAGTGGGATTTCAATTGAGTAGTTTCCTTCCTTTCCTCTCACCTTGTGACTGTCATTGTGTCTTTTTTGTTTACTCGAGTCTTCAGTCTTATCGAAAGATCCGTTAGGGCGCAGGAGGGCGCCACATACGACCGAGAAAAGACTGAGTCCTCCGAGAATGAGGAGAGTGCCTCGCCATCCGTAAATCTTCCCCAGGTACTCCGCCACTATGGGCAGTACCATTATCCCCACTCCAGCGCTGGTGTACACCAGACCAGATGCAATATCAAACATGTCGGGAAAGTAAACGAAGAGGGCAGCCATGGTAGGTGCGTAAACACAGCTGTATCCAACACCTTGTAAATTAAAGCGAGAAAAACATAATATTATAAAACGAGAAGGCATACAAACGGTTACATGTTTGGCAACGTTGCAGCATAATTTGTGTGCTGGTGACCAAGATAAATGTTTTTCCTGATGATAACAGTGTAATACACTGCTAGATTAAACGCTGATTGGTTAGAGTTCAAGCAAGGAATCCAGTTTCCTCTTAAACATTTTTCATATAAGATTTATTATTAAGATGTAGTCTCAAAGAACAGTAGAGAGAGAGAGGGTAGAGAGAAAGGATCTCACATACCATACAGTATACCGGTGCTTCGTTAGAGGTGTGCAGAAAATAATTATGTTCGTGTCACGTAACTTTGAAATCGATTAAAACACTTGCAAAATTATCACTTAAAAATCAGTTATTGTAGATATAATTTTCCAAAGACGAACGTCTTCTTCCATTCAAGAAATCAAAATCAATACATCAGATTGAAACTATTGCAATACATTCAGCAAATCACATCGTAAACGATTTGTAAGGATTCTTGTACGTCATGATGTAAATAAAGGGTGGCTTGTGCATATGTTTTCCTTATCTTAAACTAACATACCTGATCCAAATAAACAAAGAACGAATTGGCTGCCTGTCTGAGCGAAAGCCGATGTAATGAGACATGTAGAGCCTATCAAACCGCCGGCGATTATTAGTTGTCTCAAAGTCAATCCACCAAGCAACGTCTTGCTGACATAACCTGCATTGAAAGAGAAAACGGTATCACCACATCGTCTTTGCACATTAAGCAGACACACTAGACAAATTAATAGATAAATACATCAGATTTTTCTGTAACAAAAATGCTCAGGACACTTGACACCAAGCACTGTCCCAAGTATATATACGTGTTTTGCAAATGACGTTTGACTATCATTACAAGTGATATAGTACTGAGCTTTGCATGAATAACAACTCAGTGTTCCCTACGCGCTTTTACACACACAAAACACAACCTTACAATACTCAAAATAGCAATAAAAGAAAACAGTTAAACAAACAACACACGACATAAAAACCGTACGCATTAATGTTCGTAACTTTAAAAAAAAAATACTTTACACATGGATGAGTCTTCAGAGAGGGTCTGAATGAAACCAAAGTATACAGGAGACAGTGGGCTACGCTGTGGTAGGAAGTTCTTTACTATTTGGGCAGCAATCGAAAAGAACCTGTCTCCAAAACATTTTGCATAACTTTTGGAGGTATTGGAGAAGGGATTGATGCTGTGATCTACGATTACGTGTGGATACAGGTGGAGGTAATTATATTCCTTGAGATATTGTAGACGGATATCATTTTGCACTCTGTAAAGAAAAAGGAAAATCTTCTGTTATTGTGTGTTTTGAGGGGCCGCTCTTGTGTATGGATTCTGTAACACAAATTGCGTTCTAATCGACTACTATTCAAAAACATCAGTCTTACAAGCATTGTTCTTCAAATCTACCACGAAACTGTTTGATTTTCTTTTCCTTTTCAAAATTGAAAAATATGGTATCCTCAGTGTTATTTCAACTATTCATAACATAATATATCGAAATGAAAATAAAGTTATACAGACGTCAGCCATAAACAAACTGATTAATACTGAAGAATCCTTTTGCTAACAGATAGTGTACTCGTCTTAACATGAGCTAGAAATAGATACAAAAGGCATGTTCTAATGGGAAAGTAATTATCTTATCTGTTATTTGAAATAACTCCTTTTTTTTCAATTTCATGAGTATACCATTCTGTTTTACAGTGGACTGTGAATGATTCCGCTTTAAACAGAGAAGTTGAGGTTTAATATGTTGAAACATTCATTAAGAAGTCATTTACTTCAATAACTTGATTTGTCTCAGTTTATGTAGGTATCAATAATGATAGTATATTCATCAACTAAAAGGTATTTGATAATTTCTTGAATTTCAAATTGATATTAAAGCGTCTCAGTGTGACAATCACGTTATCGAGAAAAAGAAATAGACAATTACTTGAATAAGAATGACTTTGTTGATTTATTGGATTTTAAATACAGGCAATAAAACTTTTAAATCAAAGTCGCCAAATTGTAACAATACTTGATCAGATTGAGAATTCTTACCGAAAGCGTAGGCCAGACCTTGGCTACTTGACATAGCCAGGCCAGCTGTGGCTGGCGACAACTGAATCTGTATCCTAAAATCCTCGTAGAAGACCTCGTACGACTTTAGAATCCCCAACTCGAGAAAATTGATTGAAGCAATCCCAGCTAGGATCAGCCATCGGAACCCTGGTCGACCAGGGGATTCCATCATCGAGCGATCGTGTATTTAATAGCAGAAGGCGTTTTGGAGGGAATTCAGCGTGCTTCCGAGTTAGCAGCTGCGGTAGCAGTGAATTCAGTCTGTTATTTACTTTGGGTATGGAGGCTATGCGGCGCTGCTATACGTGCTACATTTTAATAGCACGGTGTTTATGATTTGCATGACTAGCGCAGCGTGGAAATGAGATAAAGATACATAGCCCAAGGCCACGGACGTCCAGCTATAAAATCAATCTTTTTTTTTCCATAAAATCAATTCAATTCAATTCAATCAATTCAAATTCACGTATGCGATCCGAACCTGCGAGAGTATTCCATTCTTGTTTATGACAGGAACGCCGGTATGGAATGATGTTTGTTTTTTCCTTTGTGTAACAAGATGGTGTATGGAGCAGGGACGGATCCAGGGGTGGTATTCTGAGGCCGTAATTAACTTCATAATTAAGTCGAGAAGTTAATAGGCCCTTAATCATGGGCAAAATCGGTATTCTGAGGACGTAATTAAGGTATGATTAAGTCCCCTATGATTATCTTAGGTTCCTCCCACCTAATTGTTATTCCCTCCAATCAGACGCGTTGTTAGAAGCCAAAATGATGATCACGCGCGCAAATATGCCCTCAATGCGCGCTCCTCCACACACCCTCTGTAATTACAACGCAAGAGCTCCGTACGCACAAGTGCTAATCAGACACTTAATAAGCCCTCAGAATACGGCCCCTCAGGAATTCCGTAAAGAGGGCGCCTTAAAAAGGGGAGGGGTGCGTGCGCCCCCTCCCTCCCACCATTTTTCTCTTTCTTTCTTTTGTTTAAACAAATAAATAAAGAGGGCGCGCGCGGTGCACTCCCCTCTGGATCCGCCACTGTGGATTTACGACAGTCTTATTTCCTTTAAACCCATGATCGATGTCACCACTTGAATCACGTGTCAATCTGGATAAGAAAGACAATAAAGAAGAAGATAGGAAGACAATCACAAGCCACGTTCTGGTCTTATGATGGTAATCACCATTTAAAAAAAACTGGGCAAAAATAATGAAATAAGAACGAAAATCACTCGACTGTATGGGCATGACAATAGGCACCAATCTGATATATCTATTCATACATTGTCATACGTGAGGATTACTGCATATCAGTTTTATTTGTCGGAATGTTGTCGAAAAGTGATAAAACCGGCTTTCTAAGAGGGTTTTAAACACTTTCACCATAATACCCTTTTTCACTATTTTCTGGACGGGATTGACTTTTGTTTGATATACATGTACTTTATCATTACGCAATATTTCATTTCACTTGATAGATAAACAAACAAAATGTAGCCAACATTATGTTCTAGTCAATGTACCCGTGGAGTGCCAGAAATCCTCTATGGGGATTCACCCAGAAATGGTCAAGGTCACTGGGTCAACGGAGGTCCGGTCCGATCTTGGCCAAACTCGCTGGAAGCATATTTCTAAGTAGGCGTACACCTGGGAATCTCCATATTATAAGTAGGCCTACATAGCGCCCTCTATCGGGTGTCTGATTATATTTCTGGGGGAATCCCCATATTAGTATATTAGTATATACATGTATATTTGTAAATATGTTCTATATCGTTATAGTATTATATTATGTTTATGTTATGTATACGTTTAAGCCTTTATATGCCTCCACGGGGCCAAAAGGTGTTATTCTCAATAAAGTTCAAGTTCAAAGTTCAAAGTTCAGTAAGCCTACATAGCGCCCTCTATCGGGTGTTTGATTATTGCAGCTGACGAAGATTAGTTATTTGACCTTTGACCCCAGTGACCTTGACCTTTTCAAAAATGAACCCCTTAAGGGCAATTTCGCGGTCAACCTGCATCCACCCACTAAGTTTGATGGAGATCGGATTAAGGACCTGGGAGGAGTAGAGGAACAAACAGACAAACGTTGCTCAAATTATAGTATGATGATTCCTCAGATTGCTCAGCAAGACGGCGGCATTGAACGATGATCTCACAAATGCACCAGTAGAATTATTTTGTCAGCTTGTTTATCCATCTCTTAAACTTGAATTCTTGGTTTTATCTTGTGAGTGAAGGTGCAGTTTTCGTACGCGAGGTGTCAGCCCACAAGAGCAATACTCAGGACGTAATTGTCTGAGATTCTTTGGCGCGGAGGAGTCAAAAGGCGAAAATACTGATGATCCCGTTTGCCATATTGTGAACATGGTGAATGTGAACGAAATCCTCAAAATATCTCTCACTTTCAACTCATGCATAACAACCATAATGCCAAGTTATTTCTTATACTTGTCTTTTCTATTTCAGTCAGATCTTAATGTACTCTTCTGTTACATGACTATGCAATACCCATGTGTTACTTGTACTAAGGCACTTGGAAACGACCAGAGAGGGTTACAATGCACCTACTGCTAAGCCTTGGTCGCACACAACATGTGCAGGAGGACAAAATGAAAAATCTATTAAATATGATGATGTACAATACGAATTGTTGGACCGGAGAGGTATATATATGTATATATATATATACATATATATATATATACACGTGTATGATATTGAAACAAAGAAAGGGAAAACTGACCAGAAACAAATAATAAATAGGGAAAACTTTGAGCAAAGAAGATGGGTTTTCATCCCGATGAAAACCCATAATCTTTGCTCAAAGTTTTCACTATATATAATAAGTGTATTATATATATATATATATATATATATATATATATATATATTATGTATATAAAGATAAAAAGAAAAAAAAGTAATTTAAATTTGTAGCTTTAAAGCCACAGTTCCAATATGTTAAGTGTGTGCCTTGGTGCGACAATGATCTGACCTGATGGCCATGTTTTGAGAAACTTCAGAAAGGAACAGAAAAAAATAAAATAAAATCTTGCACTGTACGTGCAGTTTCTAGATGTAATTGCTTGAGCGATGATTTCCCAATCTACACTACAACTGCACATACCTTTTCTTGATTTAAGAGAGCTATCATCTTCTACGTACATTAGTAATTGCTTTTAGATTTATCAAAGCCTGTCTCAGAGTCTGTCGAACAGTGGTCAACTCCAAACTTTCCTCCGAATCTATAACGTGCGGGGTCCCTCAAGTCTCCCTTTAGAACCACTACTCTTTATAATTAATTTCATATTAATGATTAGGTACAACATGTCAAAGTCTGTAAAGTGCAACTATATGATGATGATGCCGTTTTATATTTATTTTTTGTCATTCCTAAGTATCCAATATTGAACTTGCTCTTAATTTGGATTTGGAAAATCTGTATAACTGGATGTGTGAACTGCCAGAAACAGTATGTATGCTAATTGGAAGCAACCACATGATGTTCAAACAAAAATGTTTTACGAGTCTCTTTACATAACACCTCCCTGATTCAAGTTCGGCATTTTAAATACTTAGATCTGTGGTGTGATGAAAATTTAAACTGGCAATTTCATATTGAAAGTAGGTTGATAAGGATTGGAAAAATGGTAGGTTTTCTGGGTAGATTAAGACACTCTGTAAGTGAATCGATTTTGAAATTAATTTACAAATCATTGATTCTTCCTTATTGTGATTGTGGAGACACCATAATATAGGTCATCCTCGCTCAAGAAACACCTCGATAAAGTACAAAAATTACAGAATAGGGCTGGTCGAATTATATTGAGATTACAACCTGATTCTCATGTTTCTGTTCTTGACAATGCACAACGCCTTAAACTGGCAACTTCTTGACCAAAGAAGATAGCATCACTCTCTTACTTTTATGTTTAAGATAATGAACAAACTTAACCCCTTCATATTAAAAAGAAAAAAATGGATTTGAATTTATAACTCATTCTTATCCCTCTTGTTGTGGACAAAAGTTACGACTACCCAAACCTAGAACTGAATAGATCATTAATATAGATATGCTAAGGAATATAATGACCTTCCCATGGATCTAAAGATTTTCCCCAGTGTTCATTCATTTGAATCTAAAATAAGTATGTTTTAAGGTTACTACCCCGTTTATCTAATTTGTATTTGTTGATGAGAAAGAGCTAAATTTTTAGTACAGGTTATTATAACTTATGATTTATTATATTTCCCCTTTTTTTCCCGTGTATCATTTTCTTTTGTCATTTGCTTGTATCAACTGTAATATCCGATTTTGTTGTTGTTGTGTGTTTTTTTTTTTCTCCCAATATATGTACTTCATATTTTCACGTTTTCAACTTATGTATTTCATAATTCCATATTCTATTTGTATTTTTTCATGTTCTGGACCCCATGGAAGACCAGTGATGCCATGTTGGCATCGCTGAGTATGGGTCATTCAGCCGTTGTTGTTTTTATACGGAAAATGAAATCAATCAATCAATCAATCAGACGCATTCCCCCCCCCCTTTTTTTTTTTAGTCTTCACGTCAATTCAAGTGGTGCAACTTTTTGTTGGTTTTGTGATGCACGTTCACATAGGGTCACATCTTTGTATATAGCGCCCACAATGGGTGACCTTGGGAAATTTCAAATGTAGGGTCATGTAGAGTTTGAGCTGCTCGATCAACCCATGTGCCAAATATGATACATCAAATAATAAAGAAGTTATATATATGGTGGGGTCATTTGATATTTTTATTCTTTTGTTATTTGTCTCCCATTGCGGATGACAATACAATACAAGGATGTACAGCCTTTGTCACAGCTACCTTTGCACACAATATTTTGCATGTTTAAAGGTCCAGTTTACCTTTGGGAGCAGTGATTTAAAAAATGTTCAAGATATCACATTTGATGCATATGTGTAGGTCTGTAGTATCATAAAACATCCTACCATATGAAATATTTGCCATAAAACCTAAAATATAAGGAGATATCAGGGTTTTTCTCAATAAACCGTAACTGTACACGGTTTAGTCTGGAAACATTTTTATTATAACTATTGTTCACATTTTGTGTATTTAACAACACTTAACATCGATTATACGGATTCAAATTTCGACAGTGGTTGTTTCTATCCCTAACTCACATTTTAGAACTATTTTAAAGCACTAATGCTTTCATCTGCAAATGGTAAATTATGCCTTTAATGGGCAGTGGAAACAATTCGGTCGTGTATTCGAAGCATTGAGAGCGACACGGTGTCTGCATGAATAACATCTGTTTGCAATTATTATACCGACACATTTTGCAGGAAGTTACTGTATTACCACTGCCAACGCATACCAGAGTCATTATGTGCAAGCATTGTGACGATCCTTTGTTATCGGGTGGTGCATGCACACTGGAAAACCACACAAATCTTTTTCTGATCATGGACCATGGACTGATCTTGTATAGTTTTACAGCTATTATTCATCTGTCATGTCTGTCTCTCCACTGTCTTCCAAACTGTATGGCCTGAATTCACGAAGGCGGTACTATCTTTGTCCATGGTTTAAACCGTGGACAGAGACCGTAGTTTTTGTATGGGACGCCAAGTGTCGCATGGCCTATTTCGTTACAAAATCAGTCATTTTGTCGACGAAATGACGAAATAACATTTATAGGCCATGCGACACCTGGCGCCCCATACAAAACTACGGTCTTTGGCCATAGTTTAAACCATGGACAAAGATTTACCACCTTCGTAGTTCGGGCCTATGCGTCAATCCCCAGTAACTGCTGTAAACTGTTTCTTGTGTTACTGCCCGCCATTTTCGGGGTTTTGGTCACGTGACATTATACGCCTGATAACGAGTGGTAGCCAAAGAGGTTCTATTACATATAGAACCTCTTTGGTGGTAGCACCACAGTCGATCACACCTGCGAGTAGTTCCAGCAATCCAATCACCGTGAAGGCAAACTCGAAGGAATGTCTTTGGAGCAATGCACCTGCACAGTGGCAGTAGGGCAATAGGGAAATATATTATATATATATATATATATATATATATATATATATATGTATATATATTATACTAAGTTTATATATCACATACATACAAGAGGTTACTTCCAAAAATCCCTTGAAAAATGATGGATTTAGCGCCTTTTGGAAGCAAGCTCTTCTATACATAAATGTTGTGGCAGCCCATTACTCATTGCTACTCATCTACACGAGACTGCATGCATTTTGCATACCGCTTCACATTGCAACTGACGTTTGATCTCTACCGGCGTTACCAACATAATTCACACACACACACACACACACACACACACACACATACACGCACACACATCTTTTAAACACACCGTTACGCACGCATACACATTAAAATAATTGAATTTGATTACATACACGACATTTGCTACACCCCCTCCCCCGACCAAAAAAAAAAAAAAAAAAAAAAAAAAAATGATGTTACAGGTGTTACAAAAAAAAAAAAATATTGCCTACTTTTAATCCTTAATATTTCTAAAAACCTATATTTTATATCAGATGACAATGACATTGATATGAACAATAAATGAATAGTGTAAAATTTTTGTTGAAGGTGATTTAAAATGAAAGCATCAATCAGTTTCATTGAATTCAAGATTTATTTTTTTATTTACGGTTCAGATTTTGCTCTATTTTCACTACCCTTCTGTGCAAAACTTTAACTTTGCACAGGGGTCAATATTGGTGTGTATAGAAGTGTATGGTTAACAACCAAACAATAGTCCTGGACAATACATGCTCTATTCATACTGTATATATATTCATGAGAAATTCTACTACCACAGCTAGTCTTTATTCATCCTGAAATGTGGTGTATGCAAGCACACGAAAACGAGATGTTTACCTTTTTCATGTGCATGCATTTTACCCTTTACCATGAATTCAGACTAGCAGTGCCCAGTAATCCATTATGAATTATTGATAAACAGTGGCGGATCCAGTCTAGGGGGGAGCGCACCGGGCGCCCCCTCCCCCTTTATTTTTTTTAAATAAAAGAAATAAAAAGAAAAAAATGGGGGAGGGTGCGTGCGCCCCCCCCCCCCCCACTTAAATTTTCTAAAGGCGCCCCTTCTTTACGGAATTCCTGGAACCGCCCCTGATAAAGCATTCATGTGCCTTGGAGGGAGAGACAAGAAACCTAGTCAGCAGAGCTCTAAAAAAGGTGGTGTTCATGGTATTCATGTTTTCAATCTGAATCAGTTTATTGTTCAGGGTCATTGTAAGCATACATTGGTTACTGTGTAAAGTTCAAGTTTTGTAAAGAGGGTTCAAATTTGACCGAAATCTGGAAATTAATGACTTTCAAATTAATCATGTATACAATGAAATTTAATCATACTTTCATATTCAAATCACAGCCAACACAATCGTACACTATTCAGCTATTAATCATATCAATGATAGTGCTGTCTGATTTATATTTTTTGAATTATTAAGGATCAAAAATGAGAAAGGCTTTTTGTAACACCTAGCCTAGTCCTATCTCAGCACCGAACTTGAAATCACCCACTGTCTAAAAATTCCTATAAGGACTCTGTCGTTATTTTATACAAGTGTGCCATCTACGGTCAATGTTAGCATTATCGCCGTCGATGGTTCTATTACTTTCTTGTTCCGGTGTAGCCCCCCCCCCCCCCCCCCCCAAAAAAAAAAAGATCGCAGCATACAATGTTGTACTTCTTGTCACAGTAGGCCCTACATGCATTTCCCTTTGCTATAATGTTGCACTGTTTTTAACTATGTATATGTAAATGTTTTAATCATAATTGCATTTTTGTTGGGGATGAAATCAATTAGAGAAAAATTGAATTCTAAAAAAAAAAAAATACACGTCAAACGTTCAATTCAATCCTTGATATTGCGACTTTTAAAAATCATTATCATCTATAGCTTTCAGTAATAAATGTTGTTTCCTGTTGCCTCCCTGGTTGTATATACGTAATAAGCCAGTGCACAGTTAATTTGAACAGGGAGCCTGATTTGAACATGTGCAGATAATGCAGGCCTTCTCTTAGAATTGACCCGTAACTGAAGTATTTAAAACTTGGGTAAGTTTTTATGAAAACTATGCAATAAAGTACTATGTGCATACATGATTAAATCAGGCTGAATTACAGGTGAATTTGTATTCTTATCAACCAAATCACAAAAAGACTTTCAGCACTTACCACTTACCACTTATTACAGGTCAAATTACCACCTTTAGTTTAGCTATTTTTTATCTGCTCCTCTGAAAGATTATTCCACTTCTTTCGCCTCAAGAAAGAGAAAACGAACAATCCCTATATTTTCAAAGGTCACTGAAGACTAGCGGCAACGGTTACTGTGAACTGGTTTATACTTGAAACATGGAGCTACTTTGCAGTACGTCTTTCCAATCTTTCAGTAGGCATATAATGAATAGCGCCCTCACTTGGGTCTTCGGCAGACTTTTACCATGCTTTCACCTGTCCAAGTTTGTCTCCTATACGCGCCATTACAAGAAGTGGTGTGAAGTCTTATATTATTGTCCATGCCCATGTGACAAAGGTTTGCTTTTGCTGTAAACACAAGAACAAGTCTTGCGTCCTGATATTCAGGGAAGAGAAGATTCAAATAACGTCATCAGCTTTCATCTAGAAGTTTATACCGTCTGCACGAAAAGGCTACTTCCACTATTAATATTTCAAATCAGATGTCCTTCCCTGTGCATTTATTATTTACTTCAGAAAGCTCCACTCAAAACAAAGAAAGAAAAAAAGAAAGAATGGAAGGAAGGAAACAAGTCATCTAGACAGTTTTACGTAATAAATTGGAGGTCGAGAACGCAGCCATCATTATTGTTGATGCATCGTGGAATATCATTTTAACTGCATGTATATAATTATCATGCATGCACGCATTTATATGCATTACACACGTGCTGAGTTTATGCGTGTGTGTGTCTGTGTTGGCGTACATATCCATACATCGTTTCATTATGTTATTTTCAAATCCTTCCCAAAACAGCACGAGCGATGTCAAAGAGAGTTCGAATGAAAGGCGGAAATTAAGAGAGGGGACGTAATCACACAGCAGAGAAATGTATTGTTATCGCTATTAATAAAATGGAAGGGAAGGGGTAAGCTAAATAAAAGGGGAAACAGAGAGAGAAGAGGAGAGAGAGGGAAAGAAAAAAAAAAGAACTACTAGCAAGAGAACGGGTGTTAAAGTGGCAAAGGGGAGGTAAACAAAAGCCGTCTTGTTTCCGGTTCTATTCCGGTGAGCTACTCAGCAAGACTGTTAAATGAGTGTCCATTTAAGTAGGCCATTTTAATGCAGCACCCCATAGGATTATGGTGTTCTTGTGACCATGGTAACGGGGTATCATCCATTCCGAACAACACCCCCTCTACCATTGTACCGCCCCTGCTTGCATTTAAAGGAGCGATGAGGCTGAATCGCGAAGCTATTAACTCTGTATAAACAAATTCAAGGAGGAAATAAAAGGGCACAGGGAGTGGAGAATCTGTCAGCGTGAGACAATCTTACGGGGAAGAGAAGGGGAAAAAAGACAAAGTTGGGATATAAAAGACTCACTGGGTACTGCTAGGGCTTCTGCAAGCTGTATTTTGGCCTGAACTGGTAGGTGATTGCTTTGAATGCACCGATCAAGAGGAGAAATACAGGTGCCAAATCAGATTGTATATACTTTCTTTCCTCCCCCCCCCCCTTTTTCTTTTAGCTCGAGTGACGTAACTTTGATACTGTAAAAATGCCAGTGCCTTTAAGAAAGATTGAACGCGTCGAATGGTGAATAACAGATCAAAAGAGAGCTTTCGTTTGATTCCAGCCGACAATAATAACAACAACAAAATACCAATCATAATGATAACAAGACACTACCCCCCCCCCCAAAAAAAAAGAGGGGGTACCAACCAGTATGGTGTAATTTGCGTCACACCAGCATGATGCATGCTATTATGTCATAATATTAGCTTCGTAATAATAGTCATTATGCATAATTATTTCCAAGACGGCAGTGTCGTGCGCAAAACGTGAAGTCATAGTGAAAATATGCTTCTTTTTTTAACACACCGGGCAAAATTAACCTCTTCTTTATATCAGCGAATTTCCGGACTCTTTTGATAGTCATTGGTCGCCATTTAGTTGAGAGAATACATTATGCTTTTTTGAAATATTACCGGAAACATTTGCTGATCTATTACGTTCTTTTTTTTTCTGAGTGAGTGTTTCATTTTCTTTTTTTCTTTCTTTACTGGTTCTGATTAAATTTATTCGGGTCCTCTCTCTTGCCTCTCCAAATGCGATTATCAGAAAACAAAGTCGTTGATTAAAATCACTAACTGTAAGATCTTATGTAAATAAGGAGATATTGCTTTTTCAGGGGCGATTATTTGCAACGATTCCGCGGTCATCAGAAACAAAATCTTTGATTAAAATCACTCACTTTGATGTGAATGAGGAGACAGTATGCTATGTATACAGGGTTGGTCATTTTCAACAACTTTTGGTAATAGTTTTTCAAGGAACATAATATGTATATGTCTTGGTGTCTCAATACAATGCTTTCCGGAATATGACAATTTGTAACATTAGCTATAAAACATCATCACATGCGGTTCATGTCGCAGCAAAGTAAATTGCTAATTAAAGGACAAAATTCACCTTAATAAACATGTTTATTGAGAGAATGTTGCAACATCAGTAGTACATATCAGTGAAAATTTGAGGAAAATCAGACAATCTATTCAAAAGTTATGAACTTTTAAAGTTTCTTCGCGGTCACTGCTGGATGAGGAGACTGCTACAGTATGATTTCACATGCGTAGAACGATATAAGGAAAATGTAAGGAGAATTCCACAAAATTTATTTTTATTTCTGAAAAAGTACACATTAAAGATTCCTCGATTTGTTTCTGTGACGTATATGGGTGGTTTTTTTTTTCTTCATTATTCCCCTTGCCTTCTGAAAGACGCAAGTCAAGTGCTCTTTTATTAAGCAAGAAAAGTGAAAATATGTTGAATTTTCTTTCTGTTTTCTGTATATCCGAATCGTTCTACACAATAATGTGACATCACAAGCTGTAGTAGTCTTCTCATACAGCTATAGACGACACTGAAACTTCAAAAATTCATAACTTTTGAACGGATTACCGGATTTTCCTCAAACCTTCACTGATGACTTGTGTTCTACTAGTATACCGTGAGTACATTGCTGTATTTTCTCAATGCACATGGGTTAAGGTGAACTTGTCCTTTAATTCACTCTTCCACCCATTCATGACTTTGGATGGATTATCACTACGAGATTCTAACGGTTAGAAAGGTTAACTTGAGGTGACGTTCAGATGTCCCTTGGAAGAAACAAGTGAAGAAAAAGTGGGAAAAAGTAAGGAGATGAGAGACGAATGGGGGGGGGGGGGCTGGATGTTGATCGGATGGGCAAAATGCGGTCCTTAGTAAAACCGCGCTGGAAGAGAATTGGGTTTAATTAGTTCAGGTGTGCCGCTGGGTTGAGTGGGGGTATTATCATGCTGTGGGAAAAAGAAATTGCCTAACTGAACTCCGTTGCTGAGCCGTTACAGTCGTTTCAATGAGTATTAATCCCAAGTCTTTTCGTCCCAATTTCAATGTCGCTCAATTACAAGACTCGCTGTGAATAGAGAAGGGGGATTAAAGGGTACTTACTTGAGGTTGCAGTCTTCCTCGAAGGTTTAGAGCCAAAGGGGAAAAAAAAAGGAGAAGAGGAAAAAAAAAGAGAAAAGAAGAAGAGAGAGGGAATCTTGCGGTATATTCATCAAACACCATCTCCTGTTTAAAGTGTACAAAATTACTAGATGAATCTTGAGCTTCTACTGTTTGTTTTGTCAGGCCTTTTTTTCACCCATCACTACATCCCACCTCCGTTGGTGGGAGCAAACAAGTTGGTCAAGTCAAATAACAGTCGATTTAAAATGTATCAGTAAGGTAGCCAATTCATTGGTATGATGGGATTTTGACATGATTCCACGCTCTTTAGTTTTACTTATTGTTATATAATGTTCCTGAGATTCGGTTTGGAGGGTTCGTTTTATATTTCATTACAATCTATAGATTGTTTGATTTGTTTATCATCAATGTGTGTAAGGAGGGCCCTACAACATAAATGTGTTTATGTGTATGTGTGTTGTTAGTTGCTATCTAGCGTTTCTAACGCTGTCATGGCTGTAATTTTTGGCGTGTGTTGTGTCGTTTTGTTTTGTTTTGTTTTGTTTTGTTTTGTTTTGTTTTGTTTTTGCGGGATACTATTCCCCCCCCCCCTTATAGGCATAATACCGTGAGGAGGCTTTATGGCAGAAAAATTGAGAAGATCCCGCCCTTTTGCAAAAAAAAAAAAGACGGTTTTGGCGTTCATGTATATTGCAAACGCTATCATGAAGTATACACGTATTTATTTCCTTTACTTGAATTTCACTCTGGTGATTTGAGAGCAGTGGCTTAGACTTGGTTGTTGATTCCTGGCAGCTTGGTACCAGGTCAAAAAACAACAATCATTATTATTAGAAATGTGTCTATCTCAAAACTCGCATTTCATGAGAGAAACACATACATTATATTTGTGGAACACGACGGACTTGTCCAAGACCAGGGAGGTGAGCTCCCTGCCAAGACATATCATTATAGCTCCACTGTGTTCAAGCCCGCGTGTAAGACGGATTTGCGTGACATGCACTGAGTTGTTAAGTTGTTAAGTTGTTGTTGTTGTTGTTGTTGTTGTTGTTGATGATGATGATGATGATGATGATGTTTTCTATCAGGGGGAGATTGTCATAAAGACAACAATAATGTACTATTTGAATGAAACGAAATGGCAAGACTGTGATCTTGTAAGCGAGCCTTATACAAAATTGGCCCTATACATCTTTGTTACGACAGAGGTCGGCAGAGGTGGGGGGGGGGGGTGGTAGGTTGAGATGGTTAGTAGGATTTTCTTCTTATAAACAAAAGGGACAGATGTCAGATGATATTATAATAATGTGATTGTAAAAGTTATTGGGAAGAATGGTAGACGGTTTGACAATGTACCTATATTATTTTGAAAGGGGTTAAAGGGATGGTATTGGTTGAGATGAGGATTCAGTTTTTAACCTTTTGCAAGATACTAAGAAACCACTTGATATGAAATCGTAGAGAGTATATAAATATAAAAGGAAATCAGAGCTTATTTGATGAAAATCTATGTTGATATGGCTGGGATATCGAAAAAACAAATTAAAACAAAGTGATCCTAACAAAAAGTGGGTCCCACCTTTTTTTAGGATCGCATTCTTTCAGATGTCAACTAATTCAAAGCCAATGGGGATGTTGAAGGGGGGATTTCAAAGAAAAAACGTATCCTATAATGCAGTGAGTTTACTGCAATGATTCTAACACACATTTTGTAGCAAAAAAGAAACTGACGTATTACCTCATGGCAAACTTTAACAAAAGCATTTGTAATTGGTCGTCGTGGCACGGGTTTAGGTTTGTTTCTGTTTATTTTCCTCCTTTTACCTTATTTGCAAATTCAATACAAAATGTGCTATAGTGTAGCAAACCTTTCTTTTTCTTGTATTATACGGACATCATTGGTTTCTAATTAAATGACCAATTGTTAGGAACTGTATGCAACTTAGAGTAAAGTCGTACAAGTTCTAATCATATAGGCAACAGAATGTAACTGACTGTTTCTCGATTTGTAATATTTTATATCACATTTTATTTTGTTTTGTTAGTTCTGCCTTTCCAAACGCCTTGACCACAGTTATTCATTGTAATTCCACTCATTCATGACTGAAATATATACTTTTAATACAGCTGTCTATCATCAATGATTGTTTCTGAGTTTATGATTTGCAGGCCCCCACCCCTTACACCGTATACTGTGGTGACAGTATAGGCCTTGTGTCATTCGACAACACAGGATGACTTTCATCAGCCTAGTGTTGCGTGCAGTTTACATCATTACTGTGTAATGTAACGTTTTTGTTTCCCGATTATTTGTGTGCCTGTATAGTCTGCCTCTGTGGGCTTCCGTTACTTTAATTTATACTTTTTGTTCTTTTGTACAATTCCAATGTAATTTATGGAGTAGCCAGCATCTTTCTTTCGTAATATGAAATTTACGTTATAGATTACGCACTTATTTATATTTTCCTATTTCAAGTGTATGTTCGTTCATAATTTTTGCATTACATTGATTTGTTGCAATTGTTGTATCTGATTTTTTTTTTATAAATGTGATAATGGAAAAAACAATATACACCTGATTTCATTTTGAATTTGAATCACTGCGCATTGGCACTCTTATCTACATATTAATTATCTATACAGTAAGAGCGAATGAAAGAATCATACGAGATTGAGCATGCGTGTTCATTTGTTGAAGGAAAAAAATAGCATTATTATAGCATGATTTGTAAAGTGCGGAGGTCGTAGCTGGATTGATAGCCTACCGCAAGGACACCACACCCTTTCCATTACGATCCGAACAACAATTATAATTTACATCAGCCAGAAAACACGTGACCATTCTAATTAGACCGGCACGATCCTAAATCATCATCATAGTTTTTAATAGAGCCTAATCATTGATCGAGTGTATTGACCTCACAGGTTCATTGTCCCCACATTTTGACTCGCATCTCCGCAGCAAACACAAAAAGACTGCAATGTTGATTATGTTCGTTGAAATAACGATGCGGACATGCTATTCCGATCAGGGGAGGGATAGGAAATTTCCCAATTACGAGTGGAAGTGGGTCGTTAAAAAGTTACCCGATACGCGAAATGGGACAAGACGCGATATGATTGGGACATGTTAGGTGAGATCAACAAATCGATACACGATCATCCTCATGCCCGGTAAACAACTCTTAACCGGTCAATAATTCCCGCATTGGGTCTCTCCTCCTTATTCAAGGGCGTTCCGAGCCTTGACGACGGCCGGAGCGCGGAAGTGAGAAATCGGTGTTACCGAAAGTGCAGAAAAGCCCCAAACGCTCGGATAAACAGCGCTTCCTCCCGCAAATTTAATTTCTTCATTAGAGCTTCCGCCGCTAACCGCAACGATAGATCGCGATTGGCCTTTCCACAATTACGTCTACAATTCTTCTGTCGGAAGATGTTTCATGAAAGAATGATATTATAATTCAAACCTGGATTTGATTTTACTTCTGTCGTGAGCCTCCTACTCAGCGAATGTAGTTTCGCAGCTCGCCGAGGGGTCGCAATTTCTTGAGAAGAGCTTTGTTGCGCAATAGCGCGCAGCTCAACACCTACGTACATTCCTTTACATCACCGTTGTCTCATCCGTTGGTCTTTCGGCCGTGCATTATCTGCGTAGTTGGCGTGTGCTGAGAAGGCTTGCTCGCCCGCACGTTGGCCGCATCGGTGTCATCTCGCTCATTCACATATACACTGAGTTTTCCGACCCAAGGACAGAACTATCCTGCATGGAATTGGGGAGGTTGCGGGAGTCTTGATGGAGCACGTAGGTTCTAGCAGTGCACGAAATTAAGGAATTATGTCACCTGATCAAATGGGTGCAAAAAATATATAAATTTGTGGCAGTTAAGTGAAACAGTAAGACTTAGAGTATTACAAAAGAGCCGAATTGGTTGAAAGTTTGCCCCAGTGATTTTCAGTCAGAGCTCGGGTGAGGCACCGCGCGGTCAGCATCGGCGGAAGAGACGGCTGTTTTCTGGGTATGCAGCTGCGGATAGAGTGGACTACGTATATCGTTGCTATACCGGTACCCCTTTATCGAATTTGAACAGCTGTGCAGTGAAATTCTCCCCAACACGTCAAATCAGTTATTGGATGATGGAATCAATTATGACTGCTCCACCGAAACACCTGGTGAGTATGAATTCCATGTATATATCACTCAAAACAACATCTTAAATTCTTATGATCTCATTCAAGATCTTGTCTTGATTTGCGTTGTGACTTACGCTTTACATTGCAATCCAAAGTTTGTACAACCAGTTTGAGGGTCAAACTGGTGCTATAAAAATGTTAAGTTGTTTTTGTTTTTGTTTTTTAATTTCTCTAGCCAGTTACTGCATATTTTTTTTATTTTCTTTCTTGGCTTTGATACCTGTTTAATTGTATTCTATGCCAAACAATCTTTCCCAGTTTTTCCACCTCATCACCCCCCCCCCCCCCCCCACACACACACACATCCATTACAGGGCCTATCTTGTTCTCTTACATGTATAATTTATGGTGGCTTTAATCTTTTACCTCCATCATAAAACATTTTCCTCCTACTCTTTGTTCCAAGTGAGAGACAGTATTGTCACACATTCAAATAACACTTGCATACTTCCTCTCTGACCAGAAAGAGTTGTTTGAATGTTATTACATAACCCTTGTCATTTGCCATTGGTATGTGGGGTTATGTACTTTTCTATTCTTTTTTTTTTAACTTCTGATTTATTTTTTTCTTTTCATTTTTGTTTCACTTCCAGTCTCCAAGGCACCTGGCCATGTATGAAATGTCACGGCGAGAAATCCTGGAACAGTACATTCACCAGAATGGCCATGAAGAGAGTGATCATCCAGACAAACCGAGGAGAATGAGTGTGGATCCAGCCAGTGATGAGGAACTGGATCGTGAGGAGACGGTTGCCAAGGAGAGGGAAGAAGATGAGAGGAGGCGAGTGATGGAAGAGCAGAGACGCATCATCGAGGAGCAGCGTCGCATTGTGGAGGAGCAGCGGAGGAGGCTGGTGGAAGAGCAGCAGAGGCAGCTGATGGAGGAGGAAGATGAGGAGCGGAGACTTCTCATGGAGGAGCACAGGAGACGTCTTATGAGGGAAGAGAGGGAAGGCATCATTGACAAGAGCCGTGGGGAGGAGGAGGAGGAGGAGGAGGGTAACGAGGAGGAGATGCAGACGCGAGATGAGGAACTGCGGGTCAGACGCGATGCAGCCCAAGCCCACATCGACCTCAACATGATGCGTGCAAACTCACATCTGAAGGAGATCATCAACAAGAACCGGCGATTCGGCTCCCCTCCCGGTCCCACCGAAGACCTGTCCCCGCGACACACCAATGGTAGCATCCATGACAGCGACAGCGAGTCTTACCTCACGCATCGTGCAGCGCATGGCGGTAGTCCAGACCTCCCTCACTCATTTGTGAAAGCCTCACACCCCCTCATCAAGAATGAGGACAGCCTTGAAAAGACGGACATTGACATCGGCTTGAAGGATGACCTCAAAACTACCAGCATGGATGACCGGGATGGAGAGAAACCACAGACAGAGTGGTCATTTGAAGAGCAGTTCAAACAGGTACAGGATGTTGCCATCCCCTCATGGCTATGAATCTTGTAGCAACAGATCTTAGAAATAATGTGCAACACAGTGATCACAGAGCTGTGTGCATATCATCGCGTGAGAATGAAAAGGGTGTAAGTTGCCACTAAACCCACAGTGTTTGAGGCAACTTAACGCCCTTCTCATTCTCAGCCGACGATATAATGACACTTGAAATGTGAAAAAAAAAAAATATATATACAACATTGTAACCTTGTGAATATTGTAAGTTCAATGAAAACAAAGTCTGGCAGCTACAACATTGAATTTTCAGTGGAAGCTCAAGTTAACAATTGATTGTTGTAACTGTAAAAGTTGTTTTGTGAATTGAAAGACTGAGGTAATCAGATTTTCATCTTCAGAGATTCAGCAGGAGCAGCTGTTTAAAGATCTTTCTGTCTTTAAAATATTGTGATAAAATGTTCAGTCTATAGTCACTGCTTATGCAGTGGAACCTCTTTGTAAAAAAAATGTCAGACATTTAAAACAAAGCGCTGTCATAAGGGGGTAATTTTCCAGGCCCCAACTCTTTATATTTCTGTGTTTCTTCTACCCTGATAATATAGTCAGAAACCTTATATGATTTATAAGGTAATTGTCTTTTTTTTTAGTTCTTATTATCATGAAGTTCCCCTTTAACATACAATTAGATTTCTCTTTTTTTTCAGCTCTTGGATTTTTTGTTGGTTAAACAGAACTACAAATTTGTACTGAGCACTGAGGATTAAGTGATAGAATGTTGAAATCAAGTCTATTACTGGGGTGGTAATAATTCAAATACCCTTTGAATGCATAAATACATGTAGATATGATTCATTGCCTTTTTTTTTTTTTCATTCCCCTCATTTCCCCTCATTTTCCCAGCTGTATGAGCTATCGGCAGATCCTAAAAGAAAGGAGTTCTTGGACGATCTTTTTAGCTTCATGCAGAAGAGAGGTGAGTGACAGGTTTTCACTTTTTCAAAGTTTGATGCAGCAATTTCTCTTCATCTTCAAGAACATGTAGTTTTCTTCCAAGTCAAATACACTTTTTTTTTTCTATTCTCTTTTCCCATTTAGGGTTACTTAAATGGGTCAAATACTGATGTTAATAATACAGAAGGGTATTGTAAGCACTATATCCAGTAATCATACATCTCAGTATAGTATCATACATTTTTTTTTCGTATTTTTATTCGATCTTACCAATAAAAATTTGCACAAAATCATGATGTTAGTAACAGCCAGATGTTAGTTGTGATTTAATTAATACAATAGAAGGAAAATTAGTAGGTAAATGAGATGATCCCCCATTAGACCTTTTCTCTTTCAAGATCATCTGATGCAAAACACTTAATTGTATTTGCATCCAGAATTCTAAGCATTCATGGGCTTTTCTAAGATTTTGGATTGCTTGACAATCAGAGATATGCTGGTTGAATATGATATACCTATCTAAAGTGACATGGTAACATATTTATGAAACCACAACATCTGTATGACCAAACCCAGAGGTAGGCATTAATTGGCATTGACAACTCTTCTAAGTGCAAAATCAGATTAATTATGCAAATTTTTTACTCTGAGAGGGGACTACTTATCAGATTTAGCTCGGGCCAGAGGGGACTGAAAATTTATCTATTGATTCAGCATGGCCTTTGATTTCAGTCAGTCCCATCTTGGTCCTCTGGGATGGCAAATTAATGACATGATGTCAGCATGCATCAGATCAATACCAATTAGATGGATGTGCTGCTCTCTCATGAATGCTGCACAATCTGTCGCTGGAAATTGGAATGGAAGTGTACTTGGTATCTGCAGGTGGTATAATAGCAATCTGATTCAATTCCAACCTGGGCAGCTTCCATACTTTTAGCAGAAATGCATACAGAGTTTGCTTTGATGAGCAGGTTAATTCAGAGCATTGCAGTTGAAGTATTAGTGATAATCAAGCATGGTGTTAAAATTGTAAAGAAAAAAATAGTACTGGTAAACAAAACATAACAAATGTGATGTCTTAACAAGAGGCATGGTAGCAGCAAACTTTCAAAGCAAATGAGAGCCAAATATCTCTGTTAGTTAGGAGCTGTGTATAGCATATAACAAATTGAGAATTTGACAACATTTATCTAAGATGAAGATTAGTGTGAAACATTGCCATGTTGAGTTGTTTTTTTTTCTCCATTTCCAATCATATCAAAAGGACAAAAAAAGTTAATACCACCTCATTTTCTTACCTTTGAGCTGTAGGTTGGTCATCAGAAACTTCTGATTAGAATCGCCCATCGTAAAATTTTTCTCTTCTTTCATGTTCATGTGAAAGAATATATCCTGAAACCCAGAATTTGTGGAAAGATTTAATCTACTTTTAATGCATCATCATACATGAATTGCCTGCACAAATTTTGCCAATTTTGTTCATACAAAAAAGAATCACCACCTTCTTTCTATAAACTCATTAACTCCTAAATAAATTCAGCAAGAAACTTTGATAGCCAGTTACCAAAATAGCCAAAAAGTGCCAATCAAACTTATGCTGACAAAGCAAAGTAACATAGAATTTGACAATACATTGATTTTGATATTGTATGATGTCACATCTTCTGGTAGATTGTCTAATGATTTTTTTTTTTTGATTTTTTTTTTTTTTTTTTTTGGGGGGGGGGGGTGCATCTAGGGTTTGGCAAAGAGGGGCATGCTTAGTATCTAGAAAATGGATGAGAATGTTCTCTCAATATCAATGTAGTCATATTTGAGAGAGAGGAGATATTTGAAGCACTTGCTATGTACATCCCCCACAACATTCTTCATCATTGCATTGAGTGTATCATTGTTTACCCTTGGATGGTATCAAATCAAATGTTTTGACCTTCATGAGCACAGATTGTCTTGAGAAAAGTGGAACTGGGGTTGTTCTTTTTCTGCATTTGTGTTTGTGTGTGTGTGTGTGCGTGTATTTATTTGTGTATGTGTAATGTGCTGTATCTAAAGGTTCATCTCATTAACTTGCTTTTTGATGAACATTAGGAAAACACAGACACTTTCACCACACAATGTTTACATCAAATATTGCATTGTTTTCTCAGCATTCAGACAATAAACCTCAGTACAGTATACATCAATGGGTTGTGTTCATGGGAACTTAATGTAAAAGTCTGTTGTAGAAACTTTAATTCAATGTCAGCTAGGTTAAAGATAATAAAAAGTTTTGGTACCTCAAAAGTTTCCCTGAATTTCCGTGTTTCAGGTTAAAGTATCTATCATATAACTAACACTGTGAGACTTACTCGCCCCAAAGTGCTCTCATTTCTTAGTAATCATGCAATTAACTGCGACCAGCAGCCCCATACGCATAGCGACCAGCAGCCCCATACGCATAGCGTAATGGGGCTTCGCATTGTAGCATCCAGGATCATGACAGATTTAGTATCGCGGGCAAATATCAACTTAAAATCTACAAAATTCTTCAATTTGAAGACTTACCAATTAAGTTGAAGTCTTGAAAACAGGCTTCGGGCAACGTTTGGTTCTGCCAATAGTCCCTTTCTGTTCGAATTGATGACTGAATGTGACTCTGTCGAGAGGACCTTGGGAGAGCTACATACACTGATTACTACGGCCAGCGCATACGCACACATCACATGCGAACAAATTTCAAATCCATGAACGGATAAGATGTTTGTGTGCGCATGCGCTGGCCGTCAATTCAGTGTAGCTCTCCCAAGGTCCTCTCGACAGAGTCACATTCAGTCATCAATTCGAACAGAAAGGGACTATTGGCAAAACCAAACGTTGCCCAAAGCCTGTTTTCAATACTTCAACTTAACTGGTAAGTCTTTAGATTGAAGAAATTTTTGGATTTTAAGTTGATATTTACCCGCGATACTAAATCTGTCATGATCCTGTAAGCTACAATGCGAAGCCCCATTTAGCTATGCGTATGGGGCTGCTGGTCGCAGTTAGCTACACAGTGTGCGTATGGGGCTGCACGCTACTGGTCGCACTGATATTCGCACAATACGTGTAATACCTCGCCGCCGCCGTACGGCGGCGGCTCTGGTACGAAACCATTATTGCATGATTACTAAGACATGAGAGCACTTTGGGGCGAGTAAGTCTCACAGTGTTAGTTATATGAAAGGTACTTTAACCTGAAACACAAACTAAGACAAGGAAATTCAGGGAAACTTTTGAGGTAATACCAAAACTTTATATTATCTTTAATCATTTAATGCATATAATAAAAAGCAGGAGTGTTTGTGGTTGTTAGTAAATTTACCATTCCACATTTAAGTATGTTGTAATAGTGTGTACATAGTTGTTGTTTGTTTTTTGTCTTCTTTTGTTCTTCTCTGAAGTTGCTGTTTCTTTTAAGATCCAGGTTCAGTAAGAATCAAAGGGCTTCATTTCAGTGGAATAGTAATTACTCGGCCTAATTGCTAAAACAGAATCTGGCTTGGATGCTGAGAGCATAACTGTAATGGAATATATAATTTGAAAAGTTGAGGTTGTTGTAATAGTGCTGTTATGGCTTGATGTTCATGGACATGAAGACAAAAGAAGGAATTAATTACCAATCAGTGCTGTCAAACCCCCTGTTGGTCCTCGTAATTAGAAATAAATTGATTTCACTGGAAAAAAAAGGGCCAGCACTATCTGAGAGTAGCGTCTCGGATGAAAAGAAATGGATCAAAGAAGAGTTTGATCCAATGTAATGAGGGTGAGACAAGATGCTAAGTGGTGCTCCATGGTCCGTGATAACACCAAGAGTAAACACTGATACCGTGATATTATTAGCAGCATGCATCAAGCATTTTGTGTCAATGTAAGAGAGCTGTTTGACAAAATGTGGAAAATTAAAAAAGTGAGATGTTAGTCTTCACATTGGGGTTTACCATCATGGTATCATTCTAGAGTACCATGAATGAGAGATTATTTTCCCCACTTTCACTGAGTGATTGATGGGACTTTGTGGCAGTTTACTCCATTTTGTTGTAAGGGAACATGATATCCGAGAACAATGGAAGATATAGTTTGAGTCTCACAGGCGTGTGCTAGGTCAGAGCATGTAACAATCAATATCAATGCTAGAGCAACAAAAGGGTCCAGACTGCATACAGACTTTAGCCTTGGGTTCATGGATGAATTCAAGGGTTTTTAAAACCTTCTGCATTGGAAGATAGTTTCCTCCCCTACTAGAAAATCAAGTGCAAGTCTAACGCTTTGTGTTGATTAGCAAGTGCAGGGCTCACACTTACATTGTACATTTACTCTGATGGCCTATTATGGTCACTGTCAAAATATTTGAATTTGAAATTTTGGTGGCCCAAAGTTGAAATATCTTGTCCCGAAATAAAATTTTTGATCCAAGATTTTGATCCAAGAAGGATCAAAGTTTGTCTGTTTTTTCTCCATCTGACAGTGAGGAATTGCAGCAAACCAGCTTAACATGAAAAATTCTTCAAACTTAAGGGCATCTCTCACTCTTGTAATTTACAGAATTGTAGATGGGGTGCCTCAGCGCTTGTCACATTGGATTTTCCAGCGTGCATGAAATGAGAATAGAAACACAATTATCCCAAGAGTTTTTAAGGATTCATACAATCGTTTCCGCCCGGCTTTGGTGGGTAAAAAAAAAATATGCAGAACCCTTATTTGACAGTAAATCAACTCCCTCGATCCTTTGCTTCCCATTCACCGATGTAAGATTTCATGTACTACAGTCGAGTAGAGAGATACACCAACAAAAGATGTAAATTTATCCCTGCTTATCTACAAATTACAGTGGGTAAAGTGTATGGAAGCGCGTTCAATGCAGAGTCGGAAGCACTGCAAAAAGGGGGCTATTTGGAGGCATTTAACTGGTTAGGTTTGACTTAATATTATTCTGGAGAGAAGGAAGACTTCAAAGCAGATCTATGTCATCTTAATTGCATACCCCAAGAAAAGTTTGTTGTTGTACAGAGTTAAACTGGGGCAGCTTTATTCCCAGTTGCCTTTCTAGTGAACTTGTTCAAGTTTTGTGTTTCCGTTTTCACTCAAATACATCAGAAATCGTATTTACATTTATCTGAAGGATCACTCTAGATGCAAAGGCTGCCATTTGTGTACAAAAAGATTTTGTAGTTACATCTACGAAACCAAGGTTCCTTGTCTTCCTCTTCTTTAATAACTTGTGTAGGAGTGTGTGAAACACTTACAATGTAGCTGTGACAGCTTTTCAATATAATTCTGATCAAATTTGAAATAGATCGCGTTCTTTGATATCAGAACTATGTAACTATCACCTGCTATTCATCCTATTCACCCTTATGCTTAGGCAAGTTTCCATTTGGATTTGGGGGACATGCCACATGGATGTACTCCAAATTGTCGCTCATTTGAAAGCAGAGTTCAATTTTATATTCACATTTTGATAGACAGCCAGTATTTGTGGTAGAAATCAAACAGCATATAAATAAAATTTCATATTCAAATTACCCTGTAATATCTTGTCTTTTGCTGCCAGTTTGCAAGCTTCTAACTATAACTGACTGTGAGATGAGCAAGGTTGCACACTCTAATTGTGGCTGTTTAAAGGGGATGGCTAGTAACTGATCAGTGGGAATCAGTGGGAATGCTGGGGGATGATTGTTCCAATTCTTGTGGGATTCATTTAAGAGCACATTATATATTTATTGTTGTGTGAAAATTATTTGCTTCAGAATGGTCTCATATTCAAGTAATGTGCAGTTTAATAGCCCCGTCACTGTACAGGCATGCTATAAAACCTGGAAACATTAAACTGCACATTACTTGAATATGAGACCATTCTGAATCAAATGATTGTCACACAACAATAGATATGTACTCTTAAATGAATCCCACAAGGATTGGAACAATCATCCCCTAGCATTCCCACTGATTCCCACTGATCAGTTACTAGCCATCCCCTTTAATACTGCATAGAAAGAAACATCTACGAACATGGTGTTGTCCTCCGCCATCTTATTTACTGACCGAAAGTGGTTGGCTCTATTTGCTGTTGAGATGTTAGCAGCTTGAATGAATGTGGCACCTGTAAACAGGTACAGGGTGAAATACATAGAGAAACTTTTTTTTTTCCCTCTCCAGTATCAACTGGACGCTAAGCCGGCCAAATTAAGCTTTACCGCAAATTTTTCCTTCTAAGTATCCCCTGTCTGCTACCCATCCAGTGTTAAATCTAAAAGCTAATATGATGATGCCGTCCCAATAGCGCTACTGAAAATTCCTGTTTGTTTGAGTCACCGTGACAGTGGGTGTGTGAAAGGGAATCACACATTCCTCTTCCCCCTTGAGGGTGTTTGATCCGTCCAAAATTTGAGTTTGATTGTTCGGGCCCACTCCGTGTATTATCTCACCTAGCTGGTAGAATCGGCATCCCAAGTTTGCATCGAAGGAGCTCCATGAAAAAAACACGAACTACACCAGTAGTAATCCTCCACTTTCTCCTCTTTTTTTTTTCATTCCCCAAGTGGACTTATTTGTCACAATGGTTGGTGTTTAATCAAGGATTCATCCAGCTTCCCAATCTGAAGAAAGAGGTTTAATCTCTGGTACTATCATCCGGCAAATTTATTCCGCCATTGAGCAGTGGTAGCCACTGGTGGGCCTCTTAAGTTCTTCTTGCCACTGTATCGAGCTGGAATCAAAAGAGCTGTTTACTTCCCTTTGGCTTGTCCCATTTACCCACGTTTCTGGAGGGAAGTGGCTCTCTCTTTCACTTGTCACAAAAAAAAAAGAAAAGAAAAGAAAAGAAGAAACACAAATCACCGCCCAAGAGCTTGTGGTGGAGATGGACAACACAAAACAGAAGGAATTACTTTTCTGGGAATGAAGAGATGCCGTTGAACAATAGATTGGTCTTTGATTGGTAGGAAATACCTTGAGTCAGTTTGTGCAGTGGAAAAAGGGAACACTTTCACATAACATCACAGAATCAAATTGTATGATAAAAGGAAATCAATGAGATGGCATGTTGGTTGATGTGTGGTGGCTGGGAAAGAGACTGGCACTCTCGGCTGAGGTGCTCCATGATGGAAAGGTCTTCATCATTCTCAAAGAATGCACCTGTTAGGCTGCATTTGTGTGGTTTATGATAACATGCAAAGGAGCAGTGACCACAGACTGTTCCATTATACCAGCATAATGGCAATTAATGACTCAGTTCTCTTCTTCACTTCAACATTTGTCAGTCATTCACCCAGCTTAATTAATTACATCAATTGGGAGAACTGGAAGCATAAAGCCCCAAAATGACTCCAGTTGTGGGGGAAAATTGAAAGCTGGGATGGTTTCACAGAAGAAAGAGGAATTGTTGTCAGCCAGTGATCTCACTAAAGATAAGTTGATGCAGTCTAAAAAGCTACCTGATTTCTTGAGGATTCTGAGAATCTCAAATGTTTTTCTTCTTGTTTTGAGGAATACACTAAAAGCACCTGCACACTGGGTGCCCTGTGTGTGTAACCTTTGTGGTCACCACACAAATGGGTAATACTAACGTCGTGCTTGACTATCATTCAGTTGTCATTATAGGTATATCCACAGGCCACTTAGTAGCTGCCCATAGACTGGCAATGATATAATTAAAGGCATACTTTGTCATATATTACTATGGAAAAAAAGGCTTCTCACATAGCATTCCTCCTACAATGTCAAACTATGGAAAATCTTGATAATATCATGTAAAAATGTTACAATTCCCTAATACTATGCATGGGTTGTAACAATATTTGACTCTTGTTTCCTTGTTTTGTTTTGTTTTGTTTTTTCAGTTGCCCCCCTCTTCCATGTAGAAAGTGACATATGTGGGAAAGAACACTTGGACTTAAGATATTCACGCAAATAGGTAGCTGGCATTAGTGGAGGCGTCACTATAAAAGCACATTATATACTGTGGTTATCGATCCTTATCTTCCTACCTCTTACGGCCGAATTAAGCAGTGAATCCCGTCCAGAATCAATACGCTTCAATGCGGGACCATTTTGATCCCCTCTTATCACTCGCTTGGCCCTCCCGCCCGGATGCATTGAACTTGTCAGTGGTCCAGTGCGGCTGAATAGATAATTGATTCCATTCCAGCCAATTCAAAGCTGTTGAGGATTCCTGATTAATCCGTACTGATGGGAAACGTAACAGTTGCCCGCTTCACCTTTTTTTCCTCCATCTTCCCCTGTACGTAATCCCTTTGGAAAGAAAAAGTGCTGTACCACTTCTCCTAATCCCTCCTGAATCCTTCTTTGAATCTATAGATCCCTGGTAAGGACTTTCCCAGATATAAAGGAGGAATGAAAGGGAGATGCCCGTGTCATTGAACCCTGTAAAGCTAATGTCATTAGGGACCTGCTGACTAACTGAAGGGGGCAACTTTCAATTGGTGTTTTTAGCGTGTGAATTAAAACTAAAAAATCAATGCAAGGTATTCAATTTTCAGCAGTCTTTCTGAAGCTTTCAAACCAATAACTTTGTCTTCTGCTGATCATCAGTCTTACCCAGCCCAGTTTGGTCCACCCCCCCCCCCCACACTCTCAAATGCACATTAAAATAATCCAACTTTGTTCCTTAATCTATGCCTGAGACCACCCCCCCCCCCCACCAATCCAAATCGACAATTATGTTCTGTACACTGTGTATTTAAGTACTTATATTTTTCAAACTCATTATTACTCATTAAACTCAGAACAAAAAGAAAGATGTTTTTGAAAAGGGGAGAACATCACTAGAGTCATTCATGCTAATTCATTATTTTATTTTAATTTCTTATTTTTATGTTTTGCAGCCAAGATACAGTACTCTTTAATGTAGATACTGGCACCTTGTTAATTTTGTAAAGGGGGCACTCTTCATTCTTCCGTGAAGCAGTGAGTCATGTCAATGTTATGCAAATCCAGACTTGTGTTATTAGTAATAGTATATTCACAAACAACAGGTGTATACTTTAATACCGTTCTCGTAGGAATATTTGCACCAGTTATGTCCAAGGCTGTCACCGAGAGGATTGCACTTTTCTATCAACAAACAACAACAAAAGCATCATGAATCCATAGTTTATATGTCATTGAACAAGTCTCTTTGATTAGAACTCTGTTTGATCTTATTTTCTTTTAACGATCATTTAGTGGGACGTTTCTGGAGAGTGCTTTGTTGAGAAGTAACCATGTGTTAACCCAGAAAAGACAAAACATCTCCTGGCACTGGTTCTGCAGATAAAAAGTACATGTAGTTGAAGGACTGCAGTAATTACAGTTCTCTTCTTTAATCAACTGCTTTTTTTCTCTCTCTCTCTTTTTTTTTTTCTTACCTTCCTTTTGTCTGCTTCACCTGAGATGGCTGAATTGAAGAAGGGTTCTAAAGTGGCTTCTCTAGAGATCAGAGATCATTAACTAGCAAATCCTCCCCTGGGATAGAGGTGGTTTGGTGATTTAGGCGGGAGGAAAGAGGAGATTACGGGGCCCCAGTTAAACTTGATATCCTCTGATGAAAACCATTAAGTGGAAGTTGCAAAATATGATTATGACACAGGTGTTTTTTGAGAAGTGTTGATTAGTTGTCATTTATAGGCCACGCAAGCTCTGTCTTTTTTAAGATTTGATTAGTCAGATCAAGTGGATTTTTAAGCACTCCTCTCTGTTGCTAGATATGAATTGTTTCAAGAGGGTAGCTATTATATTAATTTTTGAAGTAAAATAGCGAAAGGGGCCCATTTTTTTTTTCAGTAGATTTTCAGTGCGAGTAGAATTTCTACCCCAAAAGAAATAACAAAATATTGTGATTACTAAGCATGCACGTCTTTGCACATGGCAGAATGTGTACGAGGTTCACATTCAAACCAATTTAATGTCTTTTACTTGTCCGTGAATTATACGTCAGAGTGAGATAAAGCAATACCTTTTGCAAGAAAAACAAGTTGCAGAAAAAAATATGCTCGTCAAATTTAGTTCAACGTGGATAATGAACAGATACTACAGACTGTAAACTTGAACTATCACAGAGAAAGAGATACGAGTCAGTTAAGTCTTTCTTCAGTGTTGTAGAAGTTGCTACCAGGGGGAATTGATGTCACTTTTATTTCCATGGATATATGATGGGGAATCAGTTTCAAAGTAATGGAGAGGGCTAATAGGAAACATATTTGTGGATCTAGAAAGTAATTGTCATACTACCCAGATTCACTGGAGGTGCCATGTTTACACTGCTTCCTGCCTGTGTGTCTGCCCAGGGCTGCGAAGACTTATTCCCACCATTACAGTGCCACGCCCATTGGCATGGTTTTGATTAATTCTCCCTTATGTTGAGAGGACGGCGGCTATTTGTCATCATCGCGCTAATTCGTGCCCTCTCCCAAGTTCTGATCAGATGATTGGACGTAGGGTCCTTACCGGATTAATCCTCCGCAAACTGGTGAATGCCTGCCATGAATTGTGGCTAAAATTGAATTACACGCCAGACTAAAGTCTTGATTCCCGATGATGGGCAGGTCGCACTCAATGATATTCGGAAATCTCCGGGAGATGACCTGCACTTTGATTCTGAGGCAGCTTTTGAGAGTGAGAAATCCTTTCTGACTGCAACACAATCTTTGTCAACTAAATTTTTTCAATTTTTCATTGTCAGTATATCCATCATGGCAAGGCACTGGCAGTGTTAGGTGAAATTCCTATTTTCTTCATATCGTTTACACTCTTTGTGAAAATGTTCAGATTAGTTTTTATACTTACCTGACTTATAGAAATGGAATCTCTTTCATCTGAAATTTTGTATGTAATTTGTAGTCTTCAGAAGGAACAGAAAGACAGACATGAAGAGGTGGTACATCGTGCTCTTCTCAAAGGCAATTAGTATCTCTTCCCTCTAGTGTAGAAATCATCAAGCAAGACATCCCTAGATACCAAACAGTGGATCACCCCCACATTATTATTGTTTGTCTCCCTAAATAAAAGGGGGAGGGGGGTACATTCCCCCTCCATGATGAGAGACAGTTTCCTTACACATGTGGTCGGCCAAGATAAGACATGAGATGTTCCTGCGCTCATAGGCTTTATCGGAAGCTGGAGAGGTTATTGCGATGAAAACATGCTATTGATACAGCGCTGGGGTCTATTAAGAGAACCAGGCTTTCTTACCTGTACACCTCTACCTCCTCTGAGTATTTCTTCCAAACTTATCTGTGCATCACGAAGTTGCCTGCGTGGAGTAAGGTAAGATCATCCTCTTAACACCCCTCTCAGATGACAAATGCCCCAATCTGATATAAGCATCTCAATCTCCAAGTGCTTGTTGGTTCATGGGATTCAGATGAAATTTCCAGCACAAGGCACTAAAAAGCAACAACAACAACAACAGAGTAGAAGCAGCAATAGTTGTTAAACATCGATATAAAAAAAAGAAAAAAAGGGGACCGCATTGATTACAAGCTGAGCAGAGGTAGCAATCTGAGACAATGGTTTGTAGAGAAGACAACAATGAGGTTAGGTGAATTATTGGAGCTTGTATCAAAAACTAATGGTGGAAGAGGATGAAGTCACTGAAAAGATCGAATCACTATTTCTAGGTTGTGGGGAACAAGAAATGATTGTTATGGAATACTAAAATTTAACAATATGAGTCTTTCTTATATAGTCATCTATAAGTTTTTAAATTAAATGGCATTATCTTTATTGTGTTTATTTCTTGATTTAGAAAAAGCATTCTTGAAACAAAATCAGACAAAATGGTGAAACTGACAATCTGCAGTTAAAAGTTGTTGCTGCCTTCAGGGTTTGTGGGAATATCCCAAGAGAAATGGCTTGTCCTATTGCACCAAAGTGATCACATTAGCATTAGCATTGTACCATTTAAATCTGTTCTGCAGTTGAGTACCAGTTGTGAGTTAACACGTGTATGAAGACTGTACATTGCAGCAGATTTAATGTACCATTATATAATTTTTAGCATGAAACAATTTTTCTCTCATTAGGAAGGCCTCGGCCAAAACAAAAATTTGATTCCCCAATATGCACCATGCAAATCTGAACCCCTTTAGAAATAATCAGCATGCAAACTGAGCCCTTTATTATTTGTATGGCAAGTTTCTATATTTCTCATTGTGCATTGTGTGGTCTCCATTAGAGATTTTTATTTCTCAGGAGTTTAGTCATCATACACGTTTGCAAGATTGAAATAAGATGCATTTGGAAAGAAAACCCCTGAAGCTCGTGTCCATCGATATTGTCTTTTTTTAGGGTGAGACAGGATTAAATTCATCCTTGGTTGATTAGAAACCATGGGAAAACATAAACCATGAATTGTCGCCTGGGAATAAAGAACAAGGAAGGTAAATATTCATTCCACATTTCAACAGGTATGAAATGATAAATATCTGTAGCCCCCTTCTCTTTCTCTGCCCAAAGCTTGCTGTGGAGAGATGTGGGTTATCGGAAAGCCTCCATTAATGGGAAGTACGCACAGGTTAGGTCGATGACAAGCAGACATTGATACCATAGCCCAAAAAAGGCAGTTGTCAAAATGTTGGAGTTATTTGATTTCAAGATCATGGCAAGCTTGGCTGCAAAGATTGCGGTCCATTCCGAGCGTGGCGAGTTCAATGATTACAGTGGAGGCTACCACGTTGTTTCCGATCATCCTAGGCGGAGTAAGGCGATTATAGGCTAAAATCAGACTCTGGTCCACCTGATAGTGAGCTGGAACTTACGAGTTTTGCCCCTTTCTCAATTCTTCTTTCAAAATACTCTATCATATTCTCCCATTAGCTTGTATACATAATTTTTTGTGTGCATGTGTTCTGATATCTGTATGGTATAAATCCAGATTTAGTAGCAAGATGGACTTTCCCCATGATATTTTGGAACTGTTTTCAAAGATCATTAAGTTTTATTGGTGTATACCTCCCCCTCATCCTGTACTACACGAATAATATTTTGCAACCAAAGTTCTGAGACACTTCTGTAGATTTTTTTATATATTATGATTTGAGATGAGGTTAGTACCGTAGAAGTTACGAGAAAGTATGTATGCTATTGATCGATGAATACAGTTTATATTAGATTGATTCAAACATGCGTTTGGCAAACTGTCATCAACAGATGGTATTAAATTAATAGTTATATCCACAAAATGAATATCAAACTATTCCAAGGAGAGAACAACTTTTATTTGATTTTTTTTTTTTTTTTGAAGGAGGGAATTTTTTTGCAAAGAATGTGATATGTTGCTGCGCATTCTGTAAAAAATGAAACTGAAGTGTGTTCATCTGTAACAAGTATGTGAAAGTAAAACCTCCAGAAGGACATGGGGATTGTGAGCCAAGAATTGAACTCCTAGCTTTGATCCAATATTGGTTATGGTGGCCTTCATGTTGGGGCACAAGCTTGTTTACCAGAATTAGATAAACAATAAAATTGAAATCAATAGGAAAGTCTGACGCTCCGTGGTGGGGCGCAACAAAGGCACATGAGAGATCAAATGAAAAATGTCATTGTGGTTTGTGAGGATGGTACACACCTGACAGATGGAGGACTTGTTACCCATTGTGTGGGAACATATGTCCTGTGCGGCCAAAGAAAAGAAAGAGAGTGCATATCGACAGGTTGGGACAATGGCCGAACAGGGTTAGCCATTAGAATTAAACCCAGGGAGGACAAAAGACTTACAAAGCACGGAACTCTCTCACACTGCCGGCAAGGATTGTAACGCACTCTCCAGCTCCTACTTTTCCCCCCATCAATTTTTTATCGACGTACACCATTGTCTTGAGGTTTTGATCCTTCCCGATTCAGTGGGCAGGATTTAGTCGCTTGTCAATAACTAGACAAGGGAGAATAAAGCCCCGCAAGGCAAAGGATTTCTTTCTTTGATATATCAGTGTGTGTTTATGTGTAAGCCCTAACCTCATCAGCAGGTTGATGGTGAAAAAATGTGGTGGATCTATATAACGTTTGTAGAGAAGATGACACCAATGATGTTGATAAAAATTGATGATGTTGATTACAGTGGTAGTTACTCCATTAAAGATATAGTCCTTGGGCATCCTGGCAAAAATACATCACTCAGTGTGAAAAAAGCATGTTCTCTGCTAATTAGTGTCTCCTCTGGTTTTCAAGCTGAATTAATCACCCCCAACCAGAGAAATCAATATCTTGCGAATGCCTGGCAAGTTGTTGCCCACATTCCTCTTCCATTTCTGGGCCAATCCTAACAAAGGAGCCGACGCATGTGCGGGAATTCACTGAAGTCACACAAGAGAAGAAAAAGAAGCAGCGAAAACTCCGCTGGCTTTGTCTCGCTGAGCTAAGTGGCCGCGCATTATATCGAAGATGCACAATTAACCCAGCTTCCTGTATCAATGCAAATGAATTAGGCCTTTGATATACAATTTCCACCTCCCGTATTTGAGACAATAACCTCCTTTTATACGGTTTTTCCTGCCATTGCATGGAGGTGATTAGATTTGCTGCGTGTTTTCCTAAACCCATATTTTCAGCATCCTCACGGTCTGGGATCTTGTTACACCTCCAGCTAGTCGTGCAATTTGTAGCACTCATCGAGAGCTAGCACTTAATCCTCAGCCTGGTGTTTACCACCGCTCTAATGAAGATTGGATTTGTAAATTATGCGCCATTCTTATCTTGTCATCGCAATGCATACCTCCGTATGTGGGCTATAATTGAGATGCTTAATTGAAACAAGATGTGGCTTTTTATATTTGTGGACACGCTTTTAGTGGGTCTAATTGTCAAAGCCTTGAAATTACAGAGAGAAATTAAAGTGAAAACAAAATGATCTTCAAAATTGAACGAATGACACCCTTGTGTGGTATGATTAGGTTACCCTAGACATTCGTGGCTTGATAATTTATGATGTTATCGATACATCTAGTCATTTCTTAGTGGTAAGCAGTGGTCAGAGTTTGTCAGATGAAGGATGTATGATATTACTTATTTTGACTCTTTTAATTTCATTTTCTCAGAGCAGGGGACAGGTTTTTAGTTGTTCACAGACACTGCAGAGTAGAAGCTATCAAAACACAAAAGTACATTGTAGATCAATGCTTTGAGGTTTTCTGCCAGTCTCAAGTGTTGATGTTTTCGGAAAGATCCTAAAAGACCTGGTGAACAGAAACCACAACATCTATTAGGGTTTCTTTTTGACTCAGTGTTCTTGAAGCAGATTTAAAATTTTACAGTGAAGAATTATCCTAATGATTCAAAAATATTCTCAGATTATATAAAAAATATATGCTTCTATGAAATTCATTTTCTCACACACAAAACCAAACAAGATCGATAAAGAGTACATATTTCCACAAACTTGAATCCCATGAAATGTAATGTTACCACGAAAACATGGCTAGGCAAACAGTAGTTCAACATTGATAACTGGAGTATGTACTACCACAGTGTTTGAATTATCATATTGATGCATTACCCTTCTCAGGGGCGGATCCTGGAATTCTGTAAAGAGGATGCGCCTTTACAAAATGAAAGGGGGTGCACGTACCCTCCTCCCTTTTTTTTTTCTTTTGATTTCTTCTGTTCTAACAAAAAATAAGGGGGCGTGTGCCTGGTACACCCCCCTCTGGATCCGCCACTGCTTCTACTAGTCATTTTCAAAAGGTTATTTTCATCTTTGTTTCTTGTCTCGATGCCTGAACTGCAGGGACGCCGGTGAACAGGATTCCTATCATGGCTAAGCAGGTGCTGGACCTGTATGAGCTGTACAACCTGGTGGTGGCTAAAGGGGGACTGGTAGAAGTGATTAACAAAAAGCAGTGGAGGGAGATCACTAAGGGGCTCAACCTCCCTGCCTCCATCACCAGTGCGGCCTTCACTCTCAGGACACAGTGAGTTCATCCCTCATCTCCATCTTATCTCTCACAAGTTTAACCCATTGAGGACGAGTCCCGAGTTAACTCGGGCAAGTGTCTATAGGAAATGCACGTTGTAGCAAAATCACATATATGTGGATTGAGTGAATGCAGCAATATCAGTAGAACACATCAGTGAAAGTTTGAGGAAAGCTATGAATTTTTAAAGTTCCAGGGTTACCTCCGCTGGATGAGAAGACTGTTACAGTTTACGGATGTCGAAAAAATAAAAAAAGAATTCCACAAACTTTCACTTCTTTAAGTACTCATTCCCTCTACTTTTTACCAACATATGTTAATGGGACTATATGCTCATTTATTATGCGAGAAACTTGAAGTTATGTTGAATTTTCTTTATATTTTCTTTATATCATTCTTCGCATGTGACATCACATCTGTAGTAGTCTTCTCATCCAGTGATGGTGGCACTGAAATTATAAAAGTTCAGAACTTTTTAACGGATTGTCTGATTCTCCTCAGACTTTCCCTGATGTGTTCTACTGATTTTGCTGCAATCACTCAATCCATTTCTATGTGAAGGTGAACTTGTTCTTTAAATGGGGAATGGAAAGTATGAAGGAAAGCAAAACCTGGAACAAAAACTTAACACTGAACCAACAAGGCTGTGCCTTCTTTTAAACAATCTGAATTCTTCATTTTCAACTTTGAATATACATCTATAGACCTGTAGTCATTCATTACTTCTTTCAGGTATTAGGCACAAACACTACAGAAACCCAGTGGTTGAAAAAGGATAATAAACTGCACACTTTGAAACTCACATGCATTTGTAAGAGCCAAGTATCCCCACCATGCTCTTAATAAAAATAATAAAAGTAAAATATGAAAAAAATGTATATATAACTAGATATAAATAAATATCTATATATTCCTCAAGGGTATGTGGCTGTTATATTTACAAATGTGGGCAGACAGGAAACTGAAATATTTTATCTCTTTGGTAGAAATCTTTTTAAACACTACAGACAAAGTTCAGATCCAGTTTTGATATTGTCACCTTCAAGTCTTGCACATAGAAACTCTCAAACATGGATACATTATGTCCACAGTCATTTTCAGTCAAATCAAATTTCAGATGTCATTTCAAGTGGAGAAATATGTCACTTTAGTAGCAAATCCAAATAATTTTCTCACATGATTTGCATCATATTTGTCTTTTATTGAATGAGTGAATTGTTCTATTTTCCATTTACCCTGGGGTAGATCTCATGGCAAATTGGATTGAGTAACAGCTGTGCTGTATTTGCTGATACATGTTTAGAATTGTATCATCACCACAATAGTGATCTGCTTTATCAGGTCTGCTGATGTCTTCAATTTTTTTTTTAATCTTTATTCATTTACAATATTGAAAGGACTTAGAACAATCAAAAAAAAAAAAAAGATGATTGGGGTCATTTTAGGAGCTGAAGCAGTAATTTATGATCTAGGAACTATGTCTGACTCGCAGTTATGAGGGATGTATTTTGACATTGTGGGGGCTGTGTTGTAACATACCAGTATTTTTCATAATGAGATATTTATGTGGGCAGTTCATAGAAACTGTAATGAGATCCTAGAATACTGTGCAATGTGGCAACCAGACGACTGAGGCATTTATAGAGCCCTAAAAATGGTATTATTAGATTTAGCATGGTAATTCATAAATGGTTCCGGAAGAAATTAATGAAGTGCAAGCACTTCAAGCAAAAAGTGTAGTAATACGTGAGACAAAGCCAGTTGGAAGATAGCATACATGTACTTATTTCATACGTGAACATCAAAATGAGAAATGTGCATCTGTATGAAAGTCAAAGTCAAATTCTTTGTGGGAACTTTGAGTCCACTGAAGTGACATGGAATGGAAGCATAGTGCTGGACATACAAGATTTGAAAGCTGTCAGGCCATAGCTCGTATAGGTTCTTGTGGTTGAAATGTATCTTTCACTGTTGTCCACAGAGACAGACCTTAAAGTTTTAACACCTGTAAAAAAAGTGGAGCAGCATGAACTCCATTGCTTTGTCATACCAAAGATGCTATAAGGCGTGTCTTCATCAGCCCGAAGTTTCAAAATAGCGCGCTATCTTGCGGTTACCAAACTAGTCCGATGTCAAAATAGCGCGCTATCTGTGTAGTGAAGACGCAGATAGCGCGCTATTTGATCGGGAAAATTTCCCCCAAAATCTTGGTCTAGTTCGTCAACTAGAGCGCTAATTCGTGAAATAGCGCGCTATCTTGGGTGCGTCTCCATCAGCCCGAAATTTTCTCGATCCCTCCACGCTTCTGGTTAGCCAGCTGGCAATGGAAAGCGCATGTACAAGCAGCTAGTGATTGTGTATAGTACATTACACGCACGGTGTATTCAAGGATCACATGTGTGTACTATAGGCCTACTGTTGTTGTCATCTTTTCAATTTCAATTCAATTCAATTCATTTATTTCATTCTCATTTTCTTTCCAACAAAACATAACACGAGGTAAATCAGAAAATCCATCATAAGCATGTATACAGTACAAAGTGCGAAGGATTAACGATATCCAACAAACTAATAGAGATGAATCATGTATACATACGGGAAAATACAAAGTTATATTTTGAGGAGAAAAAAAAAGAGAACTGAGAGGTCCACTAAAAAGCAGTGCTTGTAGATTGTGGACCACTCAAGAATTTCTTCCAAAAATACACATACAATTACAAATACATTACACATATGCACAACAACATGGCATAACTAAACTAAGGAGATCTTTAAAACCAGGGAGGTGATTTCTCTCACCTCCCTATTAAAACTCAGTGCCGTGCATGCTAGCTGTTTTTTTTTTTGTTTTTTTTTTTTGTAAACTTCTTCTTCTGGTCCACTCTACCTTATAGCTGAAGATTCTTGCAGATTGTGTGCATTTTGGATTTGTTTAAACATTGCAATTCGTTAATTTCATATAAGATGCCTCACTGCCACTGGACAGAAGAAAGAGTAGCGTTATTAATATCCCTTTGGAGAGAATTTGCTGTACTGCTCACCTCCCTGGTTGTAGAATCGTACATACGGTGATATAGGAGATTTTGAGCGGGGAAATCCACTTTCGAACCGCGAGCCAGGCAGAGTAATACTGCAAAGTGCGCATGCGTCAATTTTCGGACTAATTCCCGAAGCAGGCTGTTCGAGCTGATGAAGACGCACATTCGCTGTATCGGGCTATTTTCTCAGACCGCAAAATGTCCCGCTAGTTTGAACTTCGGGCTGATGAAGACACGCCTATAGAGAAGAGAAGGAGAACTTTTTTTAGGAAGTAGTAGGTGCATTTGATTAGGATTAATTCATCTGCAAAATACATGTCATTCAGAGCCTAGAAATGTTCTCTTTTGAATTAGAGGGACTATTTTGTGTTGGGATATAGATTCAGAAACACCTGACATTTTCTTTTTTTTCATTATGAAAATTATAGTCTTCTTTAAGGACCTGAGCAGAGTTAGAACTACAAGAAATAAAAGAAACCTATTTCAAATTTCAAGACTGAAGTGAAACAAATTTGTTCACTTTAGACACAAAACATGAAAGACATTAAATCTTTATGCATTTTGAACATTTTTTTCTTTTTACATTTGTCTGTGAAGAATCATATGCAGATTTGAGACTGGTATTACAGATCAACCTGTTCCTTACTTGATTGTTAAACCCACCAGACTTTGCATGGACTCACCAATTTCTGTTAGACAACAAATTGAGTGTGGTTTTGGATACTCATACTTGCCTTAGTAAACTGTGAAAAGCATTGAGTGTTAATATATTAATACTGTTTGATATATTTCTTCCACTGTTACCAAAGTTAACATTTCCTACATTGCTGCCACCTTTTGAATAATCAGATATGAATTCTTAAGCTGAAATGATACTGATTTGAGGATTTTTCTTTATTCATTTCCTTTGACTGACCTGTTAAAACTGGTATAGAATTCTCCTATCCAATTATATCATAATACCATAGAGAACAAGAGGCTTTAATGATGAGGAAATAGTTACAGTGGGTCTCAGAATAAATGGATAGCAGCATATAAAACTTCCAAAACTCAAGAATGGGGACAGTTTCCTCCCATTACTTTGCATAAAGGTGGCAGCTAATTAGCAGTTCATCACATCGACTGATTCACAAGTTCTTTTATCTGTATTACTGCTTCATATATATGATAGTGTACAATTGCTTTTTTTTTTTTTAATGAAAATTGAAAATGAGTTCATTTGCAACCTTAAATATTACAGAGTAAAATAATTATGAAATTGCAAAAATGTACAAAATACTCAGTTTGTTTGACGATTTATGTGGTGGCTTAAAACTAAAGGGATTTTGCTTTGGATATGCTGTCAATGCAAAGTTAAGTATGATGCAAAGATTGGAACGATCCTTCTCGTTGATAACATTATTGACAGAGTTATTGTGACCTTATTGCGACCCACATTTTTACCACCTGTGCCCGTGCTTTAAATAATGTTTGTGGTGTAGAAACAGCCCAGGTGTAACCGGGGGCTCTGCGTGTCTCGATGAGTGAGTGGCTCCACGGATCAGGCGGTGTTCGCACCTCTGGCACGCTGCTAAAAAGTTGTTTAATCTCGCAAAGTATCTGTGTGCCCTTTAGGAAGAGAGACTGAACAAGATCCAAGAGTCTCAACAAGGAGTATCAAATGAAAGATTACTGATAATGAACATAAGAAAGTTGATGCAGAAAGACGGAGAGAAGGAGAGTTAGAGAGGAAAGGAGTTATAGTGCCATACATGGTCAACTAAAGAATGTATTCTGTGCAAGGAGAGATATCTAAATGTACTTGCATACAAGAAGAAGAGATAGCAATAATAAATTGTAGAAGATGAATTTTATTGACTCTTTTGGCCCACTCTTGGGGTATGAAAGTACCAACAAACATTCAATATATACAACACTATAAACAGATTTGTGAATACAATTCTTGTCGATTATACATAAAGACACAAACATATGAGAGATAATATATTATATGGGAGTATGAGTATGAGTAAAATGAAAAGTGAAAACAACAAAAAACAAACAAAAAGTGAAAGGAAATAATATATGTGATAATAAAACACCGAATTGTACACAACTATAGAGCCTATACACAGACATTCTACATGTATAACAGTCTTTTACAAGCTAAACAAAGCAGGCTATTTTACCTTTTTCTTTTTTAACCATCTACGGCACTTTGACAATTTTCTTTCTCAGAATTTTTAGAAAATTGCAACATATAAGGCGAGTAAATCATGCTAAATTCTTCACCTGAGAGGTGCTTTTAGTATCAAAAAAGTTCCATCATGAATGTGCAGAGCACTTGGAGATATTCTTTGACATAACTCTGTGAGGCAAATACAAATGTCTCTCCCTTTGAAAATAAGAATAAACAAAACTATCTAATGAAATACATCACCTTTGTAAGAAGACAAGCAGAGTGTGCACTACATATCACAATATGGCGTATTCGCATTAAATTGGCCTTACAGGTGATTTATGTGATCAACAAGTACCTTGGTAAATAAATAGATGAATAGATAGAAGCTTAAGTAAACAGTCTATTGAATGAAGGTATTGTGGCATGTACGACAGATACAAAAAAGTGTGTGGGATTCAAGTACAAATGGCAGAAGCATTTCAGGTGTTTGAGCAAGAATATTTTTCTCCCATACTGGTTTGGAATGAGACCCCAGACTAGTGAAAAGAGATATAGATGCAGAGTATACCAGCAAAAGCAAATTCAGTAGGTGAAGGTGTTGAATAGCAGATAGAAAGTCTGCTTTGGTGAAATTCACTCTACTCAACATTGGATGAATTTCCATTTTGTTGAGAATGAGCTGATTTTGCAACAGCAAACATTTGACACAAACACCTGGCCGAGTATACTCGCAACTTGCCTTCAACAGGTTATGTAAAATGTATCACACCAAGCCAACTTTCTACCCTCATGTATCCAACCACCACCGGACAAATCTTATAATTCAGGCTTCCTCTTTATAAGCCCAATGGTGGTGCATGGGGGGTGGGGGGTGGGGAGGGGAGAGAATATGATCTGTGGAAAATTACATTTCCAGAAGAATATACTTTTGTACTCTCCAATACAGACTTTTCTCATAAATGTGTACAGGGGTTTTGGCCTAGACTGTGCATGCACCCACAGGCACTTTTGATTGGAGTTGACAGATGGTATTGTGGCATTTGAAATTACAATCTATGTCACATGACTTCTCAATGATTATAGGGCGTTTATCAATGTCACTGTTTAAGTAATTGTGTTTATGGTCCCTACACATTGGAAGCATACTATCAAGTACGGTACTTTGATATGCGACAAACTTTTGTATTGTACTAGAAATCTCATTTTCTGTGTGCTGCTATGAACTGTTTGAAGACATATAAGGGGGGTTCACACGTACACCAATTAGCGGGATACAAATCTCAAGATTTGCATCGCGATCGGTATCTCGAGTTTCTTGCACGTGTGGACAGAAAAACCCCGAAGATTAGCGCGATAAGCATCGCGATGCTAATCCCAAGAAATCTTGGGCTAGTTCCTCAATTAGTGGAATAATTCGCCCCGCGCTGGTACGTGTGAACGGTCGGGATTAGAATCTCGAGTTTTTATATCCCATCATGCAATGCGCACATCACAACAGCGAGGCCTCTGCAAAGAGGTCTTTCACCTCCTTGGCGCACCACAACAACGGCGCGCGAACCACACCACTGACGAGCATATAACAATGGACAAAGGGAAGTGCGCGCAGGCAGTGATAGAGAAGGGCACTGTGTGACCCAGTTTGCAGGCTTTGCTGTTATCTCGATCGGCAATTAGCGGGATAATTCGGTACGTATGGACACTTGCAAAAAACTTGAGATTCCGAGCGCGATCACTATCCAGCTAATTTGGAGCATGTGAATAGTTGCAAAAAATCTCGAGATATGGAGCGCGATCGTCATCCCACTATTTTGTATGTGTGAACCCGGCTATATTCTGTTTAGGATTCTAAAGAAGCTGTTCTTTGTAAGATTCTGAAGAACACGTTCTTAAAATCCAATTAATTTTGTACAAGATCTATCAAGTTCCTCAAAGGGAATGAATGAAATGAAAAAAAAAAATCTGGAAAATTCATCATGTACTCATATATCAAGATGCTTTAAATTCCCTTGTATATTAGCATAGAATGTTTTAAGGTTTTGCTACCAGCATTTAACTTAATTGATATCATCATACCCAGAACCTTAATACACAGCATACCTTCATAATGTTATTGACTCCTAGAGATAAGTTTACATCATGATTTAAAGCTACAGAATAATGGATGATTCATTGTTTCCTATGTCCCTGAAATGAAAGTGCCAAGGTGTTCCGTGTTGGTTATTCTAAGAAATCATAACCCTAACCTGCATACTATCATCATGATGTATAGGTTTAAATGTATCATGTTTGTTGTTTGTTTGCTTTTTATCAAACTTCAGCCCAACAGCTGAACTTTGCGTTATGCTTCAATGTCCTTTTTGCCCTAACTTGATCTTGCATCTGCTTTTATGTACTACCAGATACATGAAGTACCTGTACCCCTATGAGTGTGAGAAGAAGAACCTCAGCTCTCCCTCTGAGCTTCAGTCTGCTATTGATGGTAACCGGCGGGAGGGGCGTCGCCCTTCCTACCACAGCCCACACATGCACTCCAGGCCCCCCTCACTGGCCTACCATGGGCTGGATCTTCACACCCCTACCGGCTCTCCTCCACCTACCATGATTCCACATCCATCCAGAATTCCCACTCTTCCATCCAGGTTATCACCATCAACATCACCAGGTATAAATCAACAACAACTACCACTAAGAGTAAGACTATATCGTACAGCAGTATCACACCATTTTTTTTTATGTATAAACATTGTGTTCACAGTTGTGTAAAGGTTTGCTTTAAACTTTATCTTACTGGCAACTTTGTAATCATAATTCATTTGTGGTAAGAAAAATGCCAGTGCTTGTGCCATGTACTCTAGATGGAGGGCTCCAGTGCCCTTTTGGTGTAGCAGTTGATCTTTAGGCTCTCTTTACCATTAGCAACTTGTTTGCAATATCAGCATCACACAGGACCCCTTTTTGAAGAGTCCAGATGTTAAGCCCAATTCTGAATAGGGTCTGTTGTTGGGTGTACTCTTTCTGAGGGAATAATCACAAAGAAGTTATGGTAATGTGAGATATGTTAGATTATGTTTGTTTGATCTGTTATACCATTTTGGAAGAGATGATTAGATGCACAAGAAAACAGACTGCAGTCAAAATGATTGAAATAAATGGACAAAAGAAAAATGCTATCAGTGGCCATAGAGTGAACAAGAGTCGTGTTTGATGGGTACATTTGTGTAGGTGAGATAGCATCACAAATTACATCGTTGTTGGTTGCTTGGGACATTTTTATTTTTCCAAGCTTTTGTCATTCACACAGAGAGAAACTCTGTAAAGATGCATTCCTCATTTCAGTAAATGAAGGAAAAGAGCTGATCATGGCCCTCTTGCCTTGTCCAGGCAAGTTTCAGAGTTTCAGAGTTCAGAAATTCCCCTTTAACCCATTGAGGATGAGTCCCGAGTATACTCGGGCAAAGTGTGTAAGGGAAATGTGTGTTGTAGCAAATCAGCCCATCCTCACCGGGTTAAAAATATATTGTTCTTGTCCATTACAGGGGAGGATGATCACATCCCCCTCACCCTGCCCAGGCAGGGCAGCCTCAGCCACGCAGCGATGCTGGCAGAGTTGGCAGAGAGGGGTGCAATCCCGCCACCATCCAAGCGCTCCCTACTGGCAGAGGAGCACCACCAGCGCCTCCTTCAACTCCAGCAGCAGCACCTGCTTATGCCCACCGCCCACCTCAAAGTCAGCAGTGCACGAGGTATGTTGGCTAGTGTATGCACTGACACACACACACACACACACACACATAAGACAATGTTTATAATTATTTGATTTAATATCTCTCACTTGTATTTGTGTACATGTGCACACACGTACACTGCACATTGAGTATTTCTTATACACGTACATAAGCAATGAACATGGAGTTTCTCTCTCTCTCTCCAATACAGACAACACAAACACATACAGTAGCTGATGTACTCGTGGCATTGAAAAGACATCCAGGTGTTTATAACATTGATGATGAGGATTGTAACGCTAATGATCAGATACTGACTTTTGTACATCACTTTTCAGCCACATTGTGCAGTCACGTGCTAATCACTTTATCTTTTGATAAAAGATTGAAACAAAAACAGATACCAGCACAACGAAGTTCTCCCTTCATAAATCTGTACATATGACGTCTAAACATATGATATATATGTATACGTGATTATATATAGCGTTGACTGTTTGTGACTATATTTCGTATTTACTTTCTCTGAACCTGTTCCAGCCCATCCCGAGTCTGGAATGCCTCTGTTTGAAGTGCGAGGTGACAACTCACTGGTAATGAGCATTGAGCTCAATGGGGTGTTCTACCAAGGCGTGCTGTACCCCAGGGGTGCTCCAGGACACCCCTTGATTGGCATACCAATCCCGCGGTCCAGTGCTTCTCCCAAGTAACAATCGAGAGAAAGGGACGTTTAAATTGCTGTATAATATGTGTAAAGTACTTAAAAGAGTAAGAAAAGCCAAGAAAATGTAGAGGTAAAATAAGTTTTGATAGTACTTTAATTTCTGCATTTCACATGACATGAAACACCAACAACCCACGTTGTTGTCCAAGCAAGGGGCCCTGATGAATTTGTGGTATGGTTTTGAATGACAAGGTCTCTGCACTGTTGTGTGCTATTTTCATAAAAACAGTTAGAGCATGAATCATGCTGTAAGGAGGAAGAGACAAAGTTCCTACCATTGGTTAATACTTGTGCCCAGTTATCTGTGTGCTGAACCATGTCATGGAACATTTCAATAGGCAGCAGAATGAATAGTCCATGAATGTAGCATCTATGACAGTAAGTAGTTTCCACTGAAATCAGTTTGAAATAAAGTCTTTTGCAGAAAAGGGTAAAGTAAGTCTGCTTTGCTTTCTTGTTTTAAGGTATGAACAAAACAAAAATCAAAAGGGAGATGGAACAGAGAGTTTAAAATTGCTATCATACCTATAGTTGTGACTTACTTATTCACCTATGGCTTCAGAGAAAAGAGGCTGAGTAGGATTTGGTGACACTTGAGCTTGTTGAAAGCTAGGTACAGGAACACTGTCAGATATAAACATTCCTGAATCGAGGCAGTGCTATCTTTCCTCTATCTCACTACTGAGCATAGTTTCAATCAAATATTTCCTGAAATGAACATGTTGTACATATAGCGTATTTTGACAATCGATGAATTTTCTTGGAAACAATTTTCTGTTTGTATTCATTTGTTCAAGACTTTGTGAATGATGGAAATGTTATTTATTTTGATATTTGAATTAGGCAGTTGTATTCATAATGATTTTGCTTATTCTTGTGTTGTGATAATGAATTCATCTGAACCATTAATCAACCTGTTGAGGACGAGTCCCAAGTATACTCGGGCAGGTGTCTATGGGAAATGTGTGTTGTAGTAAAATCAGTCCATCCTTAACGGGTTAACTGTTACTCAAAGACTGAACATGAGAAAAAAGATCATTGTTACCTCGTGTTGGCGAAATGCATGGAAGCATAATACTGACTTTCAATTCTATACCAGCACTTTTTAACACATAGTAATGACTTGACAACATTATAGACCAAAGTCATGTGACATTGTTACATGACCATATCATGTGACCCAATGAAGAGACTACAGGAGGTATGCTTCGCCAAAGTTGTCAGCCGGAGATCTTTGTGCATTGTCACGATTAGATCATGATGTTCAGTGAACACTTACTTCCTCATTTTCACCCGATCGAAATCAGAACAAGATATGAACTGCAATTGTACTGTGATGACCTTTAGAAGACTTATTCATCTAGTTAGTTTCCTGTGTTGTGAAAAGAAGATTATTTATGAAAGGTACATGGACAGAAAAAAAAAAAACACAGCACAAATCTCAATAACCAATTTGTCACATTCAGTCCCTCCCACACTTCATTTCTCATTGGCCCTACAAGAGATAAACAATTTAACATGAACAACAAACAGAAACCATGAAGCAAGCAGTCTTGTGCATTATTATGCTGTTTTCAATTTTATTTTCTTAATATAAAGCAGGTGGAATTATAGAAATGGAAGAAGTCAAGAGACGTGCGCCTACATTGTATTTTGGTTTCAATTTGCAGAGAGACGATCAGAAATTTAGCATATATGCTGCCTGAGCTCAACAGTGGGAGGAAGTATTTATAGTTGAAGCTGAAGTGCAATATGTGTATTTGTGTGTTTTCCAATCACGTTATAAATCACTCACGTTATGGATGAGACAAGATATGCGCCACACAGGACTGGACGTATTTGTGACAATCATTTTCTTATGAGAGGGTAGAATAAAAGATAAGCTGCAATATTGCTTAAGTGGAATTATCCACGTTTTCTCCTCGGATTTATGTTCGCTATGCATTCAGCCTTGAGACATGTCTCTTTACATAAGTGCAAGGTGATGTACATTATTGATTGAAGTCCATTATGCATAAAGGAGTAGAGTTACGCTATCTAATTCATTAGGAGTATTCCTGATAATGAGTTTAACTTGCTCAAGTGTATTATAATGTTTCAGGGTACATTTCATGTTCGCTCAGCATGTCTACATTTTACGGCACTAGTGCGAGTTCAGATGAAAATTATAGGACTTGCTGTTACGAAAATGATCACATATTTTTATTTTAACTGTGTAATGCTGTGTAATTTGCTTAATTTGAGGGAAATGGTTCTGCCTTATTTTGAGGTGCATTTTTAGTTTTGTCACGATTTGAATGTGTTGTGATCAGGGATAGAGTGATGCAATATGGATTGAGTGCTACACACCAGTTTTTTGTTGAAAGTTTTTGAAGAATGAAGTGCTGGTAATGGTGATTTTATTTGTACTTTGCTTTATTTTCTTTGTATGCACATTGAGAGGATACTTCTGGTATAGCTTAAAAGTGTGTGAGGCTGTATAAATCTTATTGAAACGAAGTGGCAAGCTTTAAAGGGTGTTTAAAGCAAGTAATGCTTATATATTAGCGTACGAGGTCATTGGCTCAACCTTTCATTCAGTATGAAGGTTATATCTCATATTGGTTTGAAACTACATTTATCAGATTATGATATTGATTCCATAATTTTTGATCCACCTGCCTGGGTTAAGTTTGAATGAAATTTGTGTGAAATAATGTATTCGTATTTTTCTTTATATGTTTATGATAAGCAAACCATTCAATGTAATGCTTTGACATGCCAGCTGACACACTACTTTATGAGTGAGTTGTATGGCCGAGTTAAAGAAATGGCTGACCCTTTTCCATTTCAGCAAAATTGCTTCAGTGTGCCAAAAACTGCTGTGACAAACTTTGTCAACATCCTCTGTGAAGTTGAGAAGGGCTTTCTACCTTAATAGTTCGGTGCATTGTGCCTCCGATCTAGATTTGCAAATGCATGCTATGGAGAAAAAGCACATTCATCTTCATAGCTTGTGTCCCTTAGCTGAAAGAATGACATTTTTCTCTCATATCGTATATTCTTTAGTCAGTAGATCAGCAGAAACACTATGATATAAAAAGAAAACAATCTATAGTTTAGATAATGCACAGAAATTGCTTTGTGTCTATTCTATATACCACAGTTCTAATACCTGGCCTCTACATCTTCACAAAGTTTAATCCTGAGATCATAGATGGCAGGAACCAATAGTTGCAAGGCTTGAAATTATTCTTCCTCTAGTTTTTGGAATATATTATTAGTTAAAAGCTCTTCCTAGAAACATATTCAATTTTCCTAAAATGCCAAATTGCAACAAGTGGTTAAGATAAAGCCCTTGTAAAGAGTTGCTTTATGAGTATAGGTTGCTATTTTCGGTTGTCGCCATTTTTTTTTTTTTTTTTTTTTTTTTTGTGAAATAAACATTGGGTATTCATTTCTAAAAACTTTTGTACAATTCCTTTCATTGATGATATGTCAGTGTTTGAGAAAGGAATTTCACATGTAATATTATCTGCAGTTTAAAATACATCAAAACAGGTGTGTAAAATATTTCAAGCATGTGATACTGGCTAGGATTGATTTATTTCTTGATTTCTCACAAGCTGTTGGCAAGAAAATACAAGAAATAATGTCAAGGTTCTTAAATCCATCTCCATTTTTCAATCAAACATTTTGGAGGAAACTGTCATGTTCCTAGATATCAAATATGACAATCATTTTTATAACACTGACTCAGTTATGTTGCAATTCCCTTTTAATGTGACATTGTTTAGTAATGTTAGCAGCAAAATGACATAATATGATTCCTTTTTTACATATATACTTCTGTGATGTTCTTACTTATTTCAGGCATGAAATATTTATCGCTTGATGCATATTCACATCTACCTTACTTCTATATTCTCATTTTGAGGATGTTTTGTTTTATCCCATTTTTTTTTTGTCCAGTAGAAGTGTGTAGAATTACAATGTTATGCAACAAGTAGAGACTGTAAATACAATAGTACTACCGTATTTATGTGTCACATTATAACAAGAGTTGATACTGTTACGAAAGTAAACTGTGTCATTTAGATGCAGCAAATGTTATTAGTTATGTTACATGTATTTGCCAATCCCACCAGTATTGGAGTTATAGGTACCTCTCCATGTTATGTGCTATTTTTTTTAATCATTACTGTGATCAGTTTTGTCAAGCTTTTGTGGTATTTATTTTGTACATTTTAAAGGCACAAGGCCTTTTTTCTCATTATGTTTTATTATATGAACCTCATAGTCCAGATTCACGGTTGATGGTGTGAGCTTCCTCAGACATGTTGTGCGTACAAATTGAAATCAATATAACCCACAAACTGGTAGGGGAGATGGGGGTAAGAATTCTGTGTTTCTGATGATTTGTTTCTTCTATTTTCAAACAGCTTTACTGTGTGATATTCTTAGCTTCTCTCAGTCCTCTCACACTTTCTCTGTTTGGGGAAGAAAAGTATATTGCATACTTGGTGTATTCATCTTAGCATTATAGCAGAGTCCATGAAATATCACTTGACATCACCAGAGTATTGAACTTTTGACCGATAGGAGGGAGAAGATAGTCAGATCAATGATGCAAATTAGACGAGATTCTGATATCTGTGTAGACATTGTACAGTGTATACTAAATTTGTCACAACCATTTTTCCATAGGAAAAGGGTTCAAATTATTTTACATCTGGAGAAGGATGCTGGTATGTACATGTAGAGTGCATAATTGCCTATTATTACTACGTCATATTTTGTATCATGACCAGAATTGAGAATGGCTGAAGTTGTGGCATAACATTTTTGTTACTTGGTAGGAAATGACAAGAGGCTTCAATAATGTGATAATATCGTTTTATTTGGTATGAAGTACAAGGCACAATATGACAATCTGTGATCATGGTACATTCCATTTCTGTAGAAACTTACAGGTAGGTACATAGTAAGGCATGCATGAATGTTCACCCAGAATGCATTGTTGGCTTGATTGAAAAAGACTTGCCAACATAAATCTCCAGTTTTTGGTCACACTGCAAACCTGTTATAGATTCAAGAAAGACTGTACAGTGGTTTAAGGGCAGATACATGGCTCAATACGATTACAAAAATCCTATATTTACTGTAGTAATAAATCTCTGAACGTTTTGCTAGATACACGTACTGTATAATATGCAAGAAAGATGTCAAATTATTTTGGTGTTCATGATATTGTTCTCCACACAGCTTGTACCAAATTGTGTAATTCTCATTGTGGAAACACACGAGATGGGAAATAGACTATCATTGACGATACCTATACACAGTATTATTTGTACAGAAGTTTAAGACGATATACAGTGCATCTAAAATATGGATAGAAATAGTCCATGCCTCATTATTGCAGTACATCTCCTGGGCCGTGGAACATTTCTTGGAGGAGGTGCTGTGGGCCTATGGGAGATGGTGGGGGGAGGGGGGGGGGGGGGGGTTAAGGGTAAATGTTGAACCCACCCACCAGTTACAAGAGTCAGAGTCATACATTTTGTGATTTTTTTTTTCCCAATCTTTGTGTTGTTTCAATTTTTATTTACTGTATTTTTTTTTTTTAGAAGAACCAAAAATATAGGTTGCTACCACTCCTCCCCCTCCAGTCCAGTTCGGCAGCCCCTTCATCTATAGAATGGTTTCAGAGTTCGTAAATGAATTAAGGGAAAGCCTCATTTTTTCCTCTTTCTCTGGGCGATTATTGCATTGTACAAGTATACATGACCGTCATCCTCTTTTCATTCATGTGGAATATGTGCCTTAATTGAGTTGAAGTCTTTCAAAGTGTGTTTGGCAATACTGTGCAATCTCAGTGTTCTTCATATGACAGGGTGTTCTTTTTTATTTCACATCTTCTGTTAAAGTATTATTTGTGCTGCAGGTATTTCAGTATTATGCAATCCCAAATTTTGAGTCATGTAGCCCACTAATCTGATACATTGTGGAGTGAATTAAGCTCTTATGGAGTGGATTATTGAGGTAATTCTCAGCCTTTTTTTTTTCTTTCTAAGACTTATTGTCGTACACTAACTTCAGACAGTATTTTTTGTGAGACAGACTGAGGTGGATGTATAAGAGAGTCACAGGCTGGCCTTATGTTGTACGTTCTGTGTCCGAGACTCTTTTGAGTGTTACTTCACTGTCTGTTATGGACAGTCGTGACGTGCGACTTTGTAAATAAAGAAATCACCATTGTGGGTGGTTTGCCTTACCAAACATTAATATCTGAGTATGACTGTGGTTGTTCAGTATTATTATTCAAAGTTTATGTGATGGAAATTGGTTTTGAAGTGGCTGAGATATCCAAAAGCAAAGAGGTCCTGATAAAAGTTGGGACCCACCTTTTATTAGTACCACTTCATTTTACTTTGTTTTTGGATATCTCAGCCACTTCAAAACCATTATTCTTATCAAATAAACTTTGAATTCCTCTTAGAATCATATGCTCTTTGATATTTCATAAGTGGTTTCTAATTATCTCACCAAAAGTTCAAATCTGAATTCCCCATCTCAATCAAAACTATACCATCCTTTAAGTCACACTCACATGCTTTTATGTTGTCGAATGCCTACGGATCAGAATAACTGTCGCCCTTGAGCAAGTGGATAGAGTACAACACAAACAGATTTATTGGTACATTATGATTTGTGTTCCATGAATCATGAAATCAGGTTTGGCAACTGAGTATTTACTTTCTTTGCACTGCCTATGCTTAGATGAAACAAATATCAATTTTAATCGTTGAAAGGGCTGGAGCTGCGAGTCATTTCATTCACTTGATCTATGCCTTCCCACACCATGAGTAGGTGTGGAGAATGAACAGGGGATTAATATATGGAACAAGAACAAATTTTGGAAGTGTGGCTATTATTCTGTATGAAAACAACTTACTTGTGGTAAAATGGATTATGTTTGAATACATGGCTGACAAGATTTCTTAGTACACCTGCCTTTGTGCATTGGAATTAATGTTCTGCATGAGAAACTACAGTATTGCATTTGAATTCATAATGTTTAATACTTTTCTGATAAGCAACATTACTTTTACATTCTTTATTGAATACAAGAAACGACAAGTTATCAAAATAGTCCACATTTGTCATTTCAACTTTGATTCAAGTCAACTCAATCTAGTATTCTATGGCACAATTTGTTTCTAAGTCCCCTGAATTTGAATGATAAGATACTAACAATAACAAGAAGTGAGTCTTAACAAATACTAAGAAGGAAATCTAAGAATTGTACATGATAAAAAACACTTTTGTAACTGAATTGTAAGTAACAGAATATATGAAGAACATAATATGAGCCGTGTATATAATGTGCTAGAGGTAAATGGGATTGAATGAATTCGACATTACCAATTACTTAATCTACCCTCTTTCACATTTTAATGGTTTTGCATAGGCTTTTTGTATGGTAAAGAAAACCTTTTACAAGGATTTCTTTCTTTAAAATCAGTTGCTGATGTGTATAAGGATAGTACAGATTCCCATTTTAACAAAGTCCTCGTGACCGGCAATTTTCTTTCGTTTTATTGAAATTTCGGTATAATGGAATGAATAAACAATTAAAAAAAAAAAAAAAAAAAAAAAAAAAAAACACAGAGCGGATAATATTGCGGCTAGAAATTATATTTCGTTATAGCCATGTTCGTTGTAACAGGAGTGGACTGCCAGACTGTAATAAAGTGCAGCATGAGAAAAATTCTTAATAATTCATCAGAAAATCATTCACGACATGTGAAACATTGCATCATGAGTGCAATCAAAATCCATCAAAATAAGTCATCAAACATGTTTGCACACAAACAAAGGGGACCAGGGCTCGGATGCATGTGTATATAACGAGATCGAGAATACATTATCACTGGTAATCTATTATTGTACCCTGTGTTTCACTTGCACCCGTCCACGCCCACAGGAGATACTCGTCGTAGAGGGCAGTACACTAGTACACTACTTATAGATGACAATGTACAGAGTATTGTAGTTGAACTTCGATAAAGTATATAACTGGATGATCGAGGCATCCCTTGCTCATTATTACCGTGAGAAGTATCGTTTCACTTATTCCAATCCATAACACGTCATAACTGGAAGACTATCGTACAATATTATGTCATGACATACACACACACACACACACACACACACACACACACACACACGCACACTCTATGATTATAAGTAGAATTCCAGATGCCCCATTAGTGATGTGTGATGAAGTTATACACTGCCTTCTCCAGGTTCGTCATTCGCTCCGTCAGCTGATCCAGCTTTCTCCGGTTCTCGTTGTCATAGCGACTCTGCTCTTCCGACCGCGTTGCAAAGGCATCCACCCTATAAATTCAGAACAAATCACAGACTCCTCTAGTAGATGTCACAACAAAATGACCACGGGAAAAGATAACGGCAACAAAGAATACGACAATAATAATAATAATCATAATGATGATAACAATAATAATAATAATAATAATAATAGTAACAATAGTAATAATAATAATGATAATGATGCTAACAATAATAATAATAAGAAGAAGAAGAAGAAGAATGATAATGATAACAATAATAACAATAATAATAATGATAATAATAAATGATTTCTTAAAAAAGAGAAATAATTGAAGTTCGTCCTTTCATACCAATGATAATTATATGAAGTAGAAAATGATCTATGATAATGACAACACAGTACTTTCCAAAGAAACTAGAGTCGACTCGATAAGACATCCGTGGTTCAATTCCCCTGGTGGCGGCCGTTATGCCCCTAACTAGGCACTTGATCCTCTTTACCTAGTCCTTCTAGGGACGTTGGTGTCTCGTAGTGATATTTACAAGCATTTAGTGTTTTCACAGAAACGAACACAACGAAAAACCAAAAAACAAATAACAGCAAATCATATATAACACAATGATGCAATTTACCGTTCACTGATTTGTTCAATGGTCCCACTGATGGACTGTTGGTCCGTCAAGTTTTCCTCTCTCAAGTGATTCTCTACGATGTCTTCCATAAAGTTATAGAGCAGCTGCAGAGTGTGGTCGTCAAGCTGTATTTCTGCGGGGGAGGGGCACACACAAACACAGACAGACACACACAGAGACAGACAGAAAAGGGGGAAAGAGAGAAAGAGGGGAGAATAGAGGCAAGCCCAATGACAAGGAGGAACTGTTTGTTTCTTGCAATACAACGTTATCTGGTTAAGACGAAAACTGATACATTTTTAATCCAAATGAAGATTACTTTGCTTCAAAATTGTCCGAGTTCATGTTACTCAAGGCTTTAAATCAAAAAGTCCAATGATACTTTTATTACTTGATATGCACTATGAGAAATATTGGTTGGGCCGAAGTAAATGAATAAATAGTATTTGTGTCAATCCATTTTAAATATATTATACTGTTCTTGGTTTTTAACCAAATTACTTGAAAATTGAAAGGTACTGAATAATCACCAGAGATTTAACAGGCTCTATGTCGATAGGTACTATCGAACTTTATGAATTTCACAATATCAATGAAGAGTAGTTTTTATGTAGGAGAAAATAATGTGCATTCAGGCGTAAAATCTACCTGCACGTCCATCGGGGGTGCAGACAAAAAAAAAAAAAAAAAGGTGGAATGAAAGCCGTCATTAGCAATAATAAGTGTGTTTCTGCCCTAACTCGAAGAAGTAAGAGTATATGAGAGTATGTTTACTATTTACGTTGGTTGATACTTAGTTGACATAAAAGGGAATTCATTTCAGATCCTACAATATTCCCATCATAGAATGCGCATGGTGCGGATGATGATACAAAAGCAAATGAAATATTCGTCTAAAATGCAGCGCCCCCACCCCCCCCCCCCCTTGCGCACTCAATATAACACTGAAGAAAAATAACTCGGACATCCAGAAGATTTCTATGACTTACTCATTTCAGAGACAGGCTTGGTCCTTCGATGACGATAACACGATGTCATGACTTTCTTGACCACGAGGTAGACGTGGACGATGAGGATAAAGGGCGGGGGCAGAAAGGGGCGTTCGCTGAATTCCATGATCAGACGATATCGCTGGAACTTCCAGATCTCGTTCGCATTCTCTTGAACCCTTTGGAAGGTGTTGCTATGGGATACGAGACCAGAGGACAGAATCTATGCAACTTTTGAAATTCTTGGAATGTTTAACTGTTCACGACTGCTTTCCACATCTCACGATTCATAGTAAAATGGTTATTGTCTGACGAAAACACATACTTGCATCGACCAGGTAACAGGACTACCAGAAGAAGAAAAAGAAGAATTCTCTAATAACTACGTCTTTCTCGGTCACTGCGAGTACGTGCGTGTTGAATCTGCTGTTTAGTATTCATAATGTGCAAAGTCGCTTGTACATCATAATAATTATTTCTCCCCTCATCGCGTGATTGGCTGACTATGGGTTGTAATGCTTACTTGAAAATTGCGATGAGCATGTTGATGAGGAGGACGTTGGCGATGAGGAGGTAGATGCCCATGATGAGTCTCTCCAGGACGATCCCCACGTGGCAGGTTTCCAGTCCCCCACCGGGAAACAAGGAACAGTTGTGGATGAACGCTGGAGGAAAGAGGGGGGAAAGAGGACATGGATGGTGGAGCGACTGCAAGATATGTTTTCATTAAGATAGTGAGAAGAATTGAATGAAGGAAGAGTAAGAAGAGAAGAGGTGAAAGAGAGAGGAAAGATGGAATAAGAATAATATAGGGTGAAAGAGCAAGAAGTTTATTAAGAAATGAAGAGAAAACAAAAAATCGAGAAAAAGGAGGAAATTATGAATATACGCCAACAACACATAAAAAAAAGGAAAACATAATTATGATGATGATGATCAAAAACATTTTTATCGCGCCATATTGCAGAAACATTCAAAGGCACAGACTCCTCCAAGAGAGTTAGCAATTGAATGCCTGGTGCAAAATCGGAGTCTTGAGTGAGGCTTTGAAGTGCTCCAGTTTGTCAATTCTCGAAGAAAAGATGGGAGGGTTACATTTAGGCCTAGGCGAGGAGCGATAGAGGAAATGTGAACATGATTTCATGTCTGATGCATTTTCAGACTACCTCTGTTCGATATCCTAAAGATGTTTAAACAATGAGGGCGCTACTACTTTTGACTTGGGGGATGGCACACAGACCGGTGACTTACGATCACTCTCGTCAATGAAAAGTTCGCCGTAGATCTGCCAGTACGGTGTGTAGACGACATCGCGAAGGACGTTCCAGTCCCACTCTTTCATCGGGCTCATCAACGCTCTGCTGGCCACACCGTAGCTGATGAGGAAGACGAACAGGATGACGATGAACTTGGCAGTGTCGTTCATCTAGAGGGGAAGTAAAAAGTTAACCGTGGGGGGTTTTTCAGTGATTGACGCCATTAAAAAAAAAATAAATAAATAAAAAAAAAATTAAAAAAAAAAAATATATATATATATATATATATATATGGAGTTCTTTTCTTTTCTTTTTTTTTTTTTGCTCGCTATATTCATTACGATTTTGCTCTCTGAATAAAAAAGATAGAGATAAGCAATAATAGTAGAGTTCAGATCCATACGAATTGACTCGAGAGTATTGATGGTTGATTTACATGGTTTGCAATAATATTAAATTCTTAGACTGATAATCGTCTTCTTTGTGTGAAAATCATAACATAGCGAACGAGTGCATAAAAACGCGCTATTCCTGCTGTGAAAATGCGCCTGGATCGCTGTCACTATTAAAATGAGGTTTTAGATTATTCAATGAATTATTTTCAATGTTAAAGGAAAGAATACATTTCTTTCATAAACAATCATAAGGACGTCTCCGTTTTAGTGCCCTCACCGTTCACTCTAACATGGTCTTTCTCTGTAAAGAGCATGGAGAAGGATTACCATAATCAGTGAATCTGGAAAAAAAAAAAGAGATAAAAGTGAAAGGGTCGATCTCACCATTCTGCCTATCATGTTGACGTAGGGTCCCATCAGTTTGTTGACGCTGAGGATGTCGAGGATACGGACGTACCAGACCATGATGTCGAGCGTGTAGAAGACGCGGCCGAGGTCGAGGTTTCTTTCCCACAGACGAAGGACAAAACCTGGAAGAGAATTTAGGGGGAATTCAATAAATCATGCGCACCAACCCGGCCTCCCTGGGTCAAGGCATTCATTCACCATTAATACTAGTAATCCACAAAGTTTTTTAGTCCAAGTTTTACAAATTTCTACAGTAGGGACTACCTATACTATTGGGGGGGGGGGAAGAACATAATTATTGGAAGATAAAAGGGAAATGAAAGACAAAACAGACTGTGCATTCATTGCAATCTGGCTCTTATAGATGCTTTGATTGTTACTTCTTAATAATGCTGCTTGCCAGCACATCCACCTGACAGCAAAAAGTGGTATTTGGTATTACAAATTTCTACAGTAGGGACTACCTATACTATTGGGGGGGGGGGGAAGAACATAATTATTGGAAGATAAAAGGGAAATGAAAGACAAAACAGACTGTGCATTCATTGCAATCTGGCTCTTATAGATGCTTTGATTGTTACTTCTTAATAATGCTGCTTGCCAGCACATCCACCTGACAGCAAAAAGTGGTATTTGGTATTATTAATAGAAATACATTGTTGATACATCTGATGCAAAATAATGAAATGGATGCTTTCCCAAGGGTTAATGGACGGATCATTCTGGTCATCTGGTCTACGCAAGTTCATCCCTTGTTTGAACAGGATTGAGGAATCCAATAAATTGTTACGTAAAGCTTATGCATTATGACGCTCTGAAAACGAGTGAAGTGCCCCTAACCGACTGAGATAAAAGAAAGGTCATTCACACCAATATACCAATGATCTAACTCCAAACTGGTTTATTCATTAAACTACAATAATTAGTACATTTTGACGTATAATCGTACTAATATGTCAAGACAGGAGTATGGAATGTACGTACTGACTCGGGATGCGCTTCATACCTTATATAGAATTCTCCCTGGCTGGTTAGATTTGTGTTTATGTGTGATATTAATCGGACCACTGATCAATGAATTTGTCCATGTATAATTGCAAAAAGACTAGAGGTTGAATCAACGACAGTGTGGAAAAGGGCATCTTACCGATGGAGAAAGTGATGATACCGACAAGATCCCAAAGGTTCCACCTGTCCGAAGCCCACATCCTGCACTGTTGACGGAACGTCAGAATTTCGCTGTCTCCTTGCATCACCAACTATGAATGAACAAATCAACCAATATTATATTCTTAAATTCGCTCTCCTACACAAAACACAACATGGAAGGTGATAGGCTTTAGTGATTTTTTCATAATCCTCTTAAACTTATCACTTTTTATACGAGACAATCACCTGAAGAAACGAATAAATCATCAACGGTGTTTATTGTGATTCTTGTCAAAACATAAAAGGAAGGAAGAAAAGGAAAATGTTATCTATTTTGAATAAAAGGTATCTTCATGAAACTTCAGGTCCCTAAGCCCGATTTGATAAGCTCTTCAGGTTCTCAGCCCGATATGGTAATTCGTTTTGACTTACGTTTAGTTTAAGTCTCTGTCACGTAAAGTCTTCTTGGAAGTAATGATACACTGGGTGTGGGCTAAAGTCTAAGAAAATAAGTTCAACTTTGGACCTTTACCAGTGTCACACTGGGAGAATCTCTACGGGTGCAAATTTACACCTTTCAGGTCAGAAAGATTGCTACCTGACAGATGCAAAGTTGCGCCCGTAAAGGTGCAAAGTGGAACTTATTTTTCTTAAAAGTGTGAAGGGCTATCTTCTCATAGGGTCATAATTCTGTCATTACGATATACATAAGGAACTTCAAAGGAAGTACGTACGATATGAAAAAGACTGGTGGATTTTTTTTTTCACTGTATCCTAGACCTCGCCTAAACCTCGGGGTTTTCGCATAAAATGAAAAGCGCCCTCTCGAGGTCGATGATGATTTACTTGTCTTATTTCCTCCGTGGCGAGACTGAAGACGGTCACGACAACGAACCACTCGACGTACGGGACTTCAGGCTTGAGCTCCATCAGGACCACGTAGGTGAAGGCAATCAGGAACAGGAAGTAAAACATCTGGCGACAGAAAGGTCAGGACGGTGGGGTTAAAGTAATATTACTCAACTCTGCAGGAGCGATTGGTCTTGAACTTCGTAGATCTCAAAGCTTCTTTCATTTATACAAGCTACTTAGCTTAATGAAACAGCTTACTAAACCTACTTTGCAGATTGTCAGGTTAAACTCAAATCGACCAGTTTTAGCGACAGTGGATGCATAGATGTAATACAAGGACAAACATAATAGAATACCAGAATAAACGTTTTAAGTCGATCCAGTAAGTTATTAACTAACAAGGTTGGAGACTTCTCAGTGATGGTGTTTGGTGTTTTTGTCCACTTGGCACTACCAGATTTGTACAACACAACGAACATTTATTATTTACCAGTAATCTGCTTGATTTGGCTTACTACATCGTGCTTACTTTGCATGCAAATACATGACAATCATTGTTCAAGAGCAAATCATGCGTGCGTGCTTTATCAGGTACTTATTTTGACAGTAACTGTCAATTGCCAACTGTGCAGTCAGGTGTTGATGTTTAAACGTTATTTTGTTAGTTCATCGAATGAAGTTCGACACTATTAACTATAGCATTTTGCTTTTAATCGTGAACTCACAGCATTGATCCAGAACTTGACGATGGGGGCGGTGAAGATGATGCGGACTTTCTCCGGGTATGATTCTTGCCTGTCATCGGTCGAGAGGTGGAAGGGGCTCCTCCTTCGGTTTCTTGTTGCCTGGGAAACCCCGCTGCCACCGCCTCCTCCTTTGTCTTCGGACCCCAGCGAGAAGCGGATGATGTTTCGTCCAGGCTCGTAAAGCTGTTTCCATGGCAACGCAGAAGAGATGATAAGATACATTATGAAAATAGAGACGTAAGCTGGAATAGGGAAAAGTAGCAGAAGCAGTGGTAGGCCTGGAAGTAGTAGCTGTAGCAGGTGTATAGTAGTCATAGTAGTCACAGTAGTTGTATTAGTAGTGGTGGTGGTGGTGGTAGTAGTAGTAGTAGTCGTAGTAGTAGTAGTAGTAGTAGTAGTAGTAGTAGTAGTAGTAGTAGTAGTAGTAGTAACGTTAACGTCATCGTCATCATCATTGTCGTCATCACTAAAATTTTGACGATGACTCTTTGATGCTTACCACCTTGGGCGATGTTGGCTCGGAGAGGTCTGCTGTGCTGTACTGTCGGGTGTTTCTTCTCGACGTCACCCGGTATTCGTGGCCGACATCATCGTCCACATCATCATTGGTGCAGAGCAGCCACTGGAAGAAGGCCTGCAAACCACCAGCCACGTAATTACGAGCATGATAACAGTAATGATAATATTAGTGTCGATAATTATGATAGTGATAATGATGATGATGATGATGATGATAATAATGATAATGATAATAATAATGATAATGATAATAATAACAACAATAATGATAATGATAACAATCATAATAGTAACAGTTATAACAATCGTCTTCATCATCACCATCACCATCATGTTGTTGTCTTACATGAAATTGTACTTTCGTTTAGTTCCTTTGTCTGTTTGTAATTTAATTTTGTTTTGTTTTTACAACTATTTGCAACATTGTATTTCCATTTTGTTTTGACACGAGAAACGGATAATGCAAATAAAGAAACCAACATTGCCGACGCTATCTCTTGCATCGTAAATTCTGATCTAAAAAAAGTCGGCGTAATTTGATTAAGAGAGCCATTTGCATTATTAGCAAAGATAAAAGCACTTCTGAATGGAAATAATCCAGAACAAGATTAAATTATACCCACGGTAACACTATGATAATAGTTGTGATTTTTCCACGCTCTTGCTAAACTTGCTCACAAGGATGATGACAAATTTCATTATATAAATCGAGTATAGGTTTTATGCTTATAGTTGGTATCAATCTGACCTTTAACCCAGGGATGGCCTTCAGTTGACCGTACCAGTGGTCATTCAAGAGCAGTTGAATAGAAGGGTGAGCGATGAAGCGGGAATGCTTGAAGTTAGCCGCCAGCGACAGGCATGTCATTCGACTCCAGTTCCCGAGCTCTGCACACAGCAGTAGTCGGGTGTATTTGGCATCCTCTTCAAAACACTGGGTGAGAAGACTAACCGCCAACTGTTCATACAACCTTTCGGAGATGGGCCAAAAATATGATTACGCATTAAAAAGAAAAAAAAATATCAAGCAAAATAACAAAATTCCCATTTCTTCCTAAATAGGCCTACTCAAATTAAGATTGAACTGAATAACGGGAGAGGGAGAGAGAGAGAGAGAGGGAGAGAGAGAGAGAGAGGAAAGAGGGGAAGAGACATGGAGAGGGGAAAAGGCAGATGCACCAAAAGAGCGGGAAAACTCTGGACTCAGGATTAACTAAGCCTATTAAGTTCGATTACTACACATGATCTTAGCCAAAAGGCCGAGAAGCGATTACCACCCAGTGTGAATAATCTGAATAGCATGCTATGCGTACATTGTCCATCTTGAAAAAAAAAAATAGGTATCCAGCATTGCCAGTTAATAATGATGCAAGACATCGCTAACTGGTAGAGCAGTATTAACACTGAAGCGATATTTTGAGTCACTGATGCATTTGTTCTTCCACGTTAAGAGGCAGCATCTGTATAGTTAGTTAATGACAGCCTAAAACCACACATAGTCATGATGCGCTGTATAATAACTTATTAACGTAGTGACTGCATTCTTTCATAAAGAGTTGCGATTGATCTTACGCTCGATTTATTGAGCGTAACTCGTTGAAAAAAAAAGTGTAAAATCAATATTGAGCGTATGTCCTATTTCATAAAGACACTTAGGGTCTACGCTTGATTAAAAAAAAAAAATCAAGCGTGATTTTCAGTAGATTGAGCGTTATTTGCGATAAATTGCAAAGTTGTTTATGATCATGCGATTGATTCCAACTTACGCTCAATCTTTATGAAATATCCCAGAGATGGTATAAGCTCAAACCTCGATTGTTCGGTGAGTCTGTCGGCGGCGTCGGTGTTATACTTAGATCTCGCCAGTCTGGCCAGTGAGTAGAAGAGCCTGAAGCCGATCAGAGCTTTGGGGAGTGATTCTCTGCCCAGCTGCCACATCAGGTAAGCCATGTTGTACTTTTTGGTCAGCACTGACCAGAGGAAGAGGTCGTTGTAAGGGAAGAGGTTGTCATCGTGAAGATAAGCAGTCTCAGGTTCGCCCTGAAGGACAGGAAAAGTGCCATTCCAGACGAATGATTTTACATCAAGTGTTAGTTCGTTAATCGATAGTGCCATGACTGTGTAGATTTGTGGAATTCATTGGGGTCCTTGAGCAGATATTCCAATACTTTGAAATAAGCCCAAAGCATAATTGAGGATGATGATGATGATGATGATGATGATGATGATGGTAATGGTGATGATGATGATGATGACGACGACGACGAAACAACATTATGCATGCTTTCTTAATTCTCTCATTGTGCTGTCTTGAACATCCAGTCACGCATTAAGTTTTTATGTGAAGCTGCTATGTCGTCATCCGTGTTCATTGTGATTTAAATGTTGTGAATGATTTTGAAACATTCCTGTAATTCCTCATCCTTGTCTCTATGAATTCTGAAACTCTGCATCCAGTTTGACCAATTTACGGATGTTCAAAATTCAAAAGCCTGAAAGTTATCCGGAAGTCTCCTTTAAATCATTCACAAAGAGGATGGCATTGTATAAAACAAGCCGTAGTGTTATGACGGTAGCTGCTGGGGCTAAGATCAAAAGTTGTTGATACAGAAAGGCTTGTGTTTCTTACTCTCCTTCTTCTGCCTTTCACCAAAATTACATTCTTTCTTTATCCTTGTCCCTCCTTTCTCCCCTCTGTCTTTCCATCTTTCACTCGTTTTCTCTCTTTATCTATTATGTTCAACGATGTAATTATCTATCTACCTATCTACCTATCTATCTATCTATCTATCCATTTATCTATCTTTATATCTGTGTGTGTGTGTGCATATGGGTGTGTTTGTTTGCGTCTGTTTCTGTAAATATGTGTCTGTATAAACACGTAATTATGATGATGATGATGATGAAAATGATGACAATAATAACGATAATAATAATAACAGCAATAATTGTAATAATGATAATAACGATAATAATAATAATAATACACTATATCAGATTTCGGTTTTTTTTTTTCCTCTGCCAGTTGCTGTCACGATTTCAAAGTACTCGTTATACTACTTGATTGTCTCTGTCACTCTTTCCATCATCTCCACTTCCCTCTCAAACACAACTCTGAGTTCAATGTCGATTTTGTGTAAATCTTTTCTTCTCTTTGCCCGTGGTTTGAGAGACGCCATCTAATCAGTAACAAGGATGGAACATTTTAGTTATATCCCTCCCCTCATCCCAAAGTCCCTTTCAAGAACAATCCAAGTAGGTCCTACATTTAGCAGAAAGTACATCACATGAGTCACACATCCTGCGCCATCTATTCTGTGTAAGTGACCCCAGAAGAATGACCTTTAACCATTCTTTTCAGTTACAGGCGAAGCCTCAGTGAATGCAAACAGCGGATGAAGTAATATTAGTTCCTTTGCAGCGATAAAACTGAGCGGAAATTTGGGTCTTCCTTGCAAAGAGTGTACAAACATTCAGTACTATGTGACCTCGGCCAACACTTCTTATTTTTTTTTTTAATCACTGAAGTAGTAAAGCAATCATAACGGTTCTTTGGTATGACTAATCAGCATTATTTCACGTTCCTCACACGTGAAATAATTAGCAATGAGTTAAGTGACTCCATTGCACAGGCAGGCGACAGTATTTTGTAGTCGTCCTTGATCAAACAGTGAAATCTACCAGAATGTCAACTAGAAATAAATCTACAAGAAACCAGAAAACAGCAAATGAAAGTTGTGCGGCAGACTCGGATCAGGAACATGACGACGCTACGTCAAGCACTGCGGGGAGCCCCTCCCATGCTGTGGGAGACCGTGGGCCGGCAGCTGAACATTCGGACCAAGCTGACACCACTGCTACTATTGGAGACATTGCTGAAATGATTTCTGAACTAAAACAGGCAAATGAAGCTAACAATCGCCAACTCAACTCAAAGATAGACCTACTCATGAGCGACGTGGCCTCCTTAAAGCTGGACCTCATGACCACCAAGAAAACCGTTTCCGATCTGGAGGTGAGTGCCACTAACACCAGTAGTCGACTAGACGAGATAGAGTCTACAAAAATGCCGAACATACTAAAAGAAATCGAAAAGGCCAAAAGTGAGCTAAATGAAAAACTTTTGTTATTTGAGATCCACGAACGCAAACTCAACCTACTGCTGTACGGGGTGCCAAAGGAATCCAACGAAAATGTCCTGAAAGTGTGCACGGAGGTCTTCGCTATGCTGCTCAACATATCCCCAGAGGAAGCGGCCCGAATTCCCGTAATCAATGCACATCGTCTTCCCCGGAGACAACCAGCCCGTGGACCCAACGACCACCAACCCCAAACATCGCCCGGTGATGGTGTTGCGAATCCCGACCCGATTATCGTCAGATTTGGGCGAATGTGTGACCGTGAGCGTATCCTGCATGCATCCCAGCGTGAACGTCCAGGCCCCCGGCCACCGCAGGCTGCTGACATGTCCTACGCCAACGCAGCATCGAGCCCTCAAGCGCGCATAACAGTCAGGACCGACCTACCGGCATCGATGAAGAGAGAGCGCGGAAGGCTGGCAGCTACCGCCTACCGTCTCAGAAAGGAGCAAAAGCTGGCTACAAGAATCATAGTCAATGGAACCAAAGTAATTTTGCAAACGAGAAAGCCAAATGAAAATGCAACCCCATTGCCTTGGAAAGCCTGGAATGACTGAGAGTCGCCTGCGCTAAAGTAAGAATTGACAACCTATACTTAAATAGCATAGGCTTTAGAACTTTGTCATGAGATTTTGTAACTTTTCATCTCACCAATGTCTCAGAAATATTTTACGTTAATTTGTTAAATCATTTTTTGAAAAAAACCCCAAAGGTTAGAAAAAAGTTCTCATTCTGCAATTTCTTATGATATGTGTAATAATGAGTACATCTGTTTTGTCTGATTACCAGATAATGTTCGTGGTTGATTTTGATAATCTTTTTGAAGCTGCAGTTTAATCAAATTTATTCAGTTGTACCAGCTACCCACTTACTTACTAGTAACAAACATGTTTTTATTCGTTTTTTGTAGGCATAAGATATCATGTCTCTTATTGAGTCTGGTAGACGGATGAGACAACTGCAATCTCATACCCTTTAAAATGCACCCCGTTGTCAGATTAACCTACTTACGCAACTGCCGTAAAAATTCCCATACAAAGTGGAAAATAAGAACGTATAAATAACTGTATACATTTTTCTTTAGTCATTTTCAAATTCTCATTGTTAGTTTCAAGAATAATAAGTCTCTTGAAGAACCTCCATCAGCTCATTTCACTATCAACTGTAATGACTGTTGATGATTTGCGAATTGTTTCATTTTATTAGTGAAACATCATATAAAGTACAAATAATTGGTGAAGATGAGATTCTTTAGAAAAGCAGCCTTTCAATTTATACACAGGCAATGTTCCATTTTTGCTTCTTATTTCTACATTTTTTTAAACAAAATTTTTATGTCAAAAATTTTCTCTGCAACTCAGTGATTTACTCATAATCACTATATCGCATTTAGTTATGTGTGAATGCAACATATACTTTGATAGGTGTACGGGCAGTTGAATGATTAATGTGACTTGAGAGAAGGAAATTAGATGTATCAGTTTTGATCCAGCATTGCACTAAGCAAAAATACCCTTATTTTCCCGGCGTAATCACGTTGTCGCTGTTATTGTTTTTCACATCTCTCTGCAAGCAAGACATATCCACCATCTAAATTGCATGTATCTATTATAAAACAATTTTGTAAATTACTCTTATGTCGGTATGTTTGCAATACCAAGATAATATGAAATGGTTGTTAGTTACATCGTTGCAAATTAGTGCATTAATAGGAAGACTTTTTTGCCTGCCAGTATATCATGATTTGCAAATACTTCTCATTCTCCCCAATATATAATCCTTGTTATTTTATAAATGTCGAAAATAGAGTAACCAATTACGCGCCGGTGGCGGACCGGGGTTTGGGGCTGGCGGGGCGTTGGAGAGGCGCACATGGTACCCCTCAGGTGCTTTGTCTGCTCCGGGCCTCGGTCTGCCACTGGCACTGTACATCACCACGTTTCACGGTGGAACGACACGCAGGAGAATTCAACACTCGAAAAGTCACAGAGTACTGAATGGTCTGGTCTGTTAGTTTATTGTATTACAGTTGTTCAGGTACTTTTTCATCTTAATCCATTTACCTCATGAAGTAACTCAAACGTAATGTAATGTGCACTCCTGTAATGAGTGGAGTTTCTTTTTTCTCTGGGCTATTCATACTCATTTACGCTGTGCCCTCTTTATTTTAAATGTTCTTCATAATGACAACGTAAGGTCAATGAAACGCGTTTGTTAACTGAAAACATACGCTGAATTTTTCTTTGATTATCGAAAAGACACGTAATCATTATTTCCATGTCATAGGCCTTCATGTTACGATACTGAAGTCTTATTTTTGGATTTTGGTTTTGGTCGCGTAAATGTACAAATTTTGGTGTGTACACTATCTGTGTGTTTTCCTTTTGTAATTTCTTGCTGTTTTACGCATACTATAGCTCAGAAAAAAATTTCTGTTACTCCATCATGAACTGCTTCACATATTTGTTATTGCCTCTCTGTACATGTCCTTAATGCTTTTTAGCACACGCGTTATTTATTCACGAATGCAGTTCTCTTTTGAGCGAGCCTTCTGCTACACACCAGAAAACGTGTCAATTCTTTTTTAAGTCACTGCCCTTTGTAAACATGTCGGCAAGCAGTACTTTTTCGACTTAATTTGATTTCACTTCCTACCCACATTTCAACGTATATGCAATTTCAGAATTCCAACCTTGCTGTTGTTACTCCAGCTTTCATTCTCATGTATGCTTCCTACATGTTTTTGGACATGCAATGTCCAAAAATGTTTCTTGTCATGCATGTTTCTTGTCTTACGTAAGTCCTCCAACAAATGCTTTGCAAGTCTTTGAACTGACAAGACTGATACGCATTCTTTTTAATCGACCCAATTCCCAAGTTCAATCTTGTTTGTTCCCTGTCCCAGATTTGTTAAGTCTTTTGTTTGGCGATGTCGTAGATTACCAGGTTCACTTGGAGTAGTTCGGAAGTATGTGGTTTTGCAATTTTAAACTGGTTATTCTTTTCTTGCTATTCATACCACCGTATCCTACTTGTTGACACCTTTCCTTCTAACATTTTTTTTTCTCACTCTCTTTTGTTTTGTTTTTCTTTATATTCTTGTCTTACGTAAGTCCTTGACCCTGAAGTTAAGTAAGTTCTTGAACAGCTGCACATTGATAGAATAATCGTTGATTTATGTCAACACATCGACAGAATATTCAGCTTTACGTGCATTATCACATGATAATCGTACATTTTTTCTCTTTCTTGCTGTTGTTAGTCTAGCATTCATTCTATACTTCCCACTCGTTTTGATATGCAAATTTCTGGTCTTACGCAAGTCCTCTGACTAAACGCTAATGCTTAGCAAGTTTTTGAATCGATACACATTCCCTTTAATAGATCCAATGTCCAAGTACAAACGTTTTGTTCCCTGTTACAGGAACTTTTCCCCGATTTTTGTTTGTCTTGTTACAAGTTGGGAATAGGTCAATTCCCTCAATTCATTATCCTTGTTTAGTCTTTGTCGATGTAGCAGATTACCGGGTTCAATTGGTGCTGTTTTGCCCACACCCAGTTCAGAAGTATGCGGTTCTATACGTTTTACTTGCTGACACCTTTCCTTCTAACATTTTTTTTTCTCACTCTCTTTTGTTTTGTTTTTCTTTATATTCTTGTCTTACGTAAGTCCTTGACCCTGAAGTTAAGTAAGTTCTTGAACAGCTGCACATTGATAGAATAATCGTTGATTTATGTCAACACATCGACAGAATATTCAGCTTTTCGTGCATTATCACATGATAATCGTACATTTTTTCTCTTTCTTGCTGTTGTTAGTCTAGCATTCATTCTATACTTCCCACTCGTTTTGATATGCAAATTTCTGGTCTTACGCAAGTCCTCTGACTAAACGCTAATGCTTAGCAAGTTTTTGAATCGATACACATTCCCTTTAATAGATCCAATGTCCAAGTACAAACGTTTTGTTCCCTGTTACAGGAACTTTTCCACGATTTTTGTTTGTCTTGTTACAAGTTGGGAATAGGTCAATTCCCTCAATTCATTATCCTTGTTTAGTCTTTGTCGATGTAGCAGATTACCGGGTTCAATTGGTGCTGTTTTGCCCACACCCAGTTCAGAAGTATGCGGTTCTATACGTTTTACTTGCTGACACCTTCCCTTTAAACATTCTTTTTTCTCTCTCTCTCTCTTTCTTATTTTTTCTTTCTTCATATTTTGTCTTACGTAAGTCCTTGACCCTGATGTTGAGCAAGTTTTCGAACAGCTGCACATTGAAAAAAAAAATGATGATTGATGTCAACACGTCGATAAACTGCTCAGATGTACATGTCTTATTTCATGATATATGCACATTTTTCTTAACCTGTACAGAGTTCTTGTGATCTTCTGTTTTTATTGAATACGTGTCAAAGTCCCCCAAATCTCTACCCTTTCGAAGCCCTTGGGTTTATTCGGTGTCATTCTGCATATTCCAAGTCCACTGAGACGAGACTCTCCCCGCCGCACTTATTTCTTTTCAAAATACAAGGTGCTCTGACAATGTACTCTCACTATTCAGCTTCTTAATCAATTATCCCACTTTCTGTTTTCTCCTCTTCACAACGGCCTACCTCATTCCATGTATCTCGATATAAATCAGCTGTTGATGTTTTTTTTTAGCACTTATTGGCGGGAGCTCTACCCGCAACTGGGATTACACCCTCGTTTCATACGAGAAATTTACCTGTACTGTAGTGTATCGTGTTAGATCAATGTCCATCATGTGTATTTTCAACATTTTGTTCTTTTCTTTTCTAAGTATGTTGTGTTTTATAACGAAGTGTAAGCCTACAGAGACATTAGCCATGTTTTATATTTTCTTGACTGTTCAATGCTCCTCTTATTTCCTTGCCTCTAACTACTCTATCTGTACCCCTGGTTTTGCTGACAGCCAACTAGCCCGAACATTTTGTTTGTATGCCTGTGAGAGGCACGTACCTTTCATTGACACACGTGGCGCCAGCCTACCATTTCACTTTGCGCAGAATCCGGTGCGGTATCTGCCGCGTCGACTTTGCTGTTATGCCTTTGCTGGTTTCTCCCTGTTAGCATCATTTGCGCGCTCAACTGTCCGAGAATTTCTCATTCAAAATGGCTGAAGGGATAAATGTGCCTTTTCATTCCGTATTGGATGATGAGTTTTTTGATCTATTTAGACCTACTACACCAGAATATGATTTCCTAGATGATGTAGTTTCTCATTCGCATACATCTTTTTATGACAAGTTAGTTGCCGATAATATGAACTCAACAGCTGAAGAAATGCAGTATGATTTTGATGATATAACCCAAGCCCCATTATGTAGTTATGTTACTATGAATCAATTTAAAGAAATTCGTAAGGGTTTATGTAAAGACACATTTTCGTTGATACATTTGAATATAAGAAGTTTAAGTAAGCATTTTGATGAATTACAGTTATTGTTGGATAACCCAAAAAACCCTTTATTTACAGTGATAGGATTAACTGAAACGTGGCTATCTTCATGCCCCAAACGATCTTTCTCGCTTGAAGGATATAATGTTTTTGTGAATAACAGACCCGATCGTTCTGGCGGTGGGGTTGCCTTATATGTATTAAGCAGTTTTGAATGTATTGTTTGTGAAAAGTTGAGCAAAACGAATGATATTGTGGAGTCCCTTTTTGTTCAAATTAATGTTCCTGGTAGGAAAAGTATTGTGATAGGTATTATTTATAGACCCCCAAATTCTAATAACAAAGATTTTTTATCATATCTCACCGAGCTGCTCACAGATCCTTTATTTGCTAACTCAGAGTCCTTTATACTCGGTGATTTTAATATTGATTTGTTAAAACATACAACAGACAATATACCGGGTGAATTCCTTGATACATTCTTATCCTTTTCTTTTTTACCTCTTATTTCCAAACCAACACGTGTTTCTAGTCATTCGGCTACTTTGATTGACAATATTTTTTGTAATGTCTTAACTCTCCCAGATTCTTTTATAATTTTGTCTGATATGACTGATCATTTTCCTGTTATGACGCATTTTAAGTATAATCATAGTAATGTTAATTCATTTCATTGCCAGGAAAGGCGTAGAGTAACTCAAGAAAATTTGTCTTCTTTTTGTGCTTCTTTAGATAATGCTAATTGGGAATGTGTGTTTGATACAGATGACATTAATTTGTCTTTGAATAATTTTTTTGATGTTTTGAATAATCATTTGGATATATGTATTCCCAAAAGAAAATACAAACGGGGGAATTATAAAACAACACCAAGGCTTCCTTGGATTACAAAGTCCATTTTACGATCTATTAATAGAAAAAATAAATTGTTTTACTCATTTAAGATGAAAAGAACAGAGCAAGCACGTTTGAAATACACTTCGTATAAAAATACCCTCACAAAAATATTACGTATAGAAAAGAAAAAATATTATCATAAGCAATTGCAGAGATATAGATATGACATAAAAAGTACGTGGAATGTATTAAAACAAGCTATGAATACATCAACCGAAATCTCTGGTATATCAAAAATTCGATTTGATGACAAGGTTATTGATAATTCTCAAGATATTGTAAATATTTTCAATAAATATTTTACAACTATTGGAGAAGATATTGCTCAAGAAATTCCCAATACTGATAAACATTTTACTGATTTTTTGAATCAGTATAATACACATTCTATATTTTTTACTCCTACCACTAGGTATGAGGTTATTGATATTGTTTCTGGTTTGAAAAATAAAAAAAGTGCAGGTTATGATGATATAAGCAATATGATTTTAAAAGGAGCAATATATTCTATTGTGGATCCTTTGGTGTATATTTTCAATTTGTCAATGTTAAATGGTCAGTTTCCGGAACAAATGAAAATAGCAAAAGTTATTCCTATATTTAAGAATGGTGATAACTTAGATATTAGTAATTATAGACCTATTTCTTTATTATCTTGTATATCAAAAATCTTAGAGAAAATTATATATAAAAGAACAATGAATTTTTTGAAGACGCATTGTGTTCTAACTAACTCCCAGTTTGGTTTTCGAGAAAAGCACAGCACCTCTCATGCATTTTTGAATTTCATTGATAAAGTAGCACATGCTTTAGATAATCACTCTCATATGATCGGTATCTTCCTGGACTTCTCCAAGGCCTTCGACACTATTAATCATAATATATTGCTTTATAAGTTGTCCCACTATGGTATACGTGGGAAGGCCTTGGAGTGGTTCAGGAGTTATCTAACTGATCGTAAACAATATGTTTCAATAAACAATTATAACTCTGATATGAGAGAACTAATTTGTGGCGTGCCACAAGGTAGTATATTGGGGCCGCTGTTGTTTATTGTTTATATTAATGATTTATGTGCTTCCTCCCAAGTGTTATCATTCATACTTTTCGCCGATGACTCAAATGTGTTTTATTCACATGAAGATCCAAATACTCTTGTGCATACAGTAAATTCGGAGTTACAAAATTTACGAGATTGGATACGAGCTAATAAGCTGTCCCTGAATATCAATAAAACCAAGTATATGTTTTTTAGTAACACTTTAGATAATTTGAATATGGATATTTATTTTGATGATACTGTCTTAGAAAGTGTTTCATATACAAAATTTCTTGGAATCACAATAGATAATAAACTTTCTTGGAAATTTCATATAGATTATGTTTGTAAAATTATTTCACGTAATATAGGCGTCATTAACAGGTTCAAATTGTTTCTTCCCCAACATTCTTTATTTATACTGTATTCGTCTTTGATATTACCTTATTTAAATTACGGAATTTTGGCATGGGGAAACACGCATCAAACATTATTAGATAGGGTTTTATTGTTACAAAAGAAGGCACTTCGAATCATTTGTAATGCCGCTCCTTGCTCTCATACAGCTTCTTTGTTTTCTGAAAATAAGATTCTGAAAATTAAAGATTTGTTTTTATTTCATTTAGGACAATTTATGTTTAGTTATAATAACAACTGTCTTCCGTTTATATTTGATTCTATGTTTCTTCGTAACCTGACATACCATAGTTACCCAACAAGACAGTCTAATGAATTTCACTTGCCCCTGCTTAGAACTGCGTTAGCTCAGCAGACATTCATTTATACAGGCCCAAGACTCTGGAACTCCCTTAGTCCAGACATAAAAAATGCTCCTTCTTTGTTTTCATTCAAAAAAAGATTGAAATCATTCCTCCTTAAGTCTTATAATGTAACAGAAAGAAATTAATTTTGTTTGTTTATCTTTTTCAGTAAGTAGGTTTTGTAAGCACCAGGATGCTATTGATTTTTCATAGGCTTGTTATAGGTCGCGTCTTTCGCGGAATTCCACATCGCATCCCCTGTTTTTCTTACTCCAAACTTGTACATTATTACACGTGCCTTCACAGAGCAGATAATATGTTCTGCTATCAGCAATTCCATACAATTGTATATATCATTTTCTCGTCGCTTTCAACGCTCTACACTTTTAATATGGCTAATAGTCTCTGTTGGTTTGATCTTGAATGTATCGATTGATCTAGGCTTTTTGTTTTTAGTTGTCTCGTCTCTTTATTTGTATTTCTGCTTCTTCCCTTTCCCCTTTTCCACTTTATTTTTTCATCCCGCACATATGTAGTTAAGTTTTCACTTTTTTTTTCCTCCTGTGAGGTGCCCACGTTGTACAAGCATAGTCTTTTGAGTGGGTACCTCCACTTTTTTTCGCAGAATGTATGTCTGTATGAAAGATACCTAACTTTGTAATGATTATTGACAAATGTTATTCTTTGCTATGTATCATTCCTTATCAAACGCATGTCGAATCTATATTTTTTGTACATTCTGTTGAAAGAAGTGAAAATAAAACCTTTGAATTTGAATTTGAATTTGAAAACAGTAAGTCATGCATTCTTTGTCTTCATTACAGACAAACGGTGTTTTGGACGGGTCGAAAAGACTTGTTCGTCATGGGTCAAGTTCCTTAATGATGTAAGATTTCTTCGTCAACAGGACATCTGCCTTAATTATATCGATATTTGCCCATTTGGGTCAATCGTTGTAATCCAATTTCCTGCCTGCTGGTCAGTGAAAGTTCAGGGTCACTAATGTGACGACAACGGTGTCGCGTATGAGAATTAGTCACTGCCAATGATTGTGCTCTTGATAAATGTGCATGAAGAACGCTTGTATTGAGACCGACATGACTAGAAACTTGCACAGGAAGAGATGATAATGATGAACAAAAGAATAACTAGAGGAACGACAAACAAAAACGGAAAAGAGTGGAGGACTTACACCCCATCGCAAAACTTGTATTTGGCACTTGAAATATCATCATCACCACCATCACTATCATCTTCATTATCACAATTTTTTTCATCATCATAAGCACAGTCTACAATATCTGTAATATTATTTATGCACTAGAATATAAAACCTAATGCATTGTATACATGTTCAGGTCTTTTCCCCATTCTGCTAAAGAAATTGTATGTATATTTATACTCTGTCCTGACCCCCCCCACCCCCCCCCCACAGGAAGGTTTCTGGACTGCCACGTGTTCAAGCGAGCGCTTATAGTGGCAGTCTTTCTTCTGCATAATTGCATAACGTATATTTGCGTTGTAATTGCAACGCAAACATACGTTTCTTTAACATAATTCCAATATAGATTGGAATTATGTTAAAGAAAATAAAATCAATCAAACAAACCAACGAATACTTTATCGCTTTGATTCGAGTTTGGTGTCAGCTTATCGAGCTGGTTAAACATGATAAAATTCAGACAACTTCATCGTGCCATTAGCCCTTTGTAGTATCATTATACATCTGTCTTACTCATGCTTGCATCTCTTTAGTCCTTTGATTGATATCAATACCAACAAAAGATCGATTAAAGCCACTACAACAAAATTCTGCTTTAATCTGTGGAACTCTCTACCAATCCCACTTCAGAATTGTAACAACCTCAATACCTTCAAATCTGAACTGAAGAAGCATTTTTTCCAGCAACTTTGTGAATGATGTGATGTGACACATTGTGGGAGCCGGGCGCCTTTGAATGTCCGTACAAATAAATGACCCTATATAAATGCAGCTTCATCATCACCATCATCATAACAATCGCGAAACCACTTCTAAACTAGTTATGAAAAGGATACACGCTATGAAAATAGACTATTAGTGATGGAGAGAGGAGATATCATGGTCAAAGATGATGTTGATTACCTCTTATGTTTAGAGTGCAGTCAACTGATGCGTAAAAAAAACTCGTAATTTTCTTACATTATTGTATATTCTATGGGGGAAGAAAAGCGTAAATGAATTGAATTGAATCAAGACAAACCACCATCAGTCCTCTCTCATCATCCTAAAAAAAAAAAGTTAGAAAAGCACATGTGGATAGACATTACTATCTAAAAAAACTACTAAGGCATACCTCACAACATGGATTTCTCGTGATAGTTACACAGGACGAGGTGGAGTGGTTGCTGTGCTTGGTATAGTTGGATTCGAAGCCCTTCCCGAGTAGATGCTCGATGATGCGACCAACGTCGTTGAGAGTTATCTTCGCCTCACTCTTCTGCGGAGAAGAATCACAAAACGAGATTCATTGTGTGTATATTGTGACATTCCTGTCGCTATTATGACGTTTTGTGACGTATGTGATGTATTTGTATTTAATTATTCAATTTGGTATTCATCATAAAAGTCACCGTTTTGTCTTTCAGTTCACAGTATTTTCTTTGAATACAATGTGGTATTGATTTTGTGTAAGTTTATGTATGTAGATGTATATTTCATCTTTCATGGAATATACATAAATTAAATGAAAATAAAAAACTGAAATATATGCATTTGTATAAACATATATTATATAGATATAAGAGAGAGAGAGAGAGAGACAGACAGACAGACAGACAGAGATAGATAGAGAGAGAGAGAGAGAGAGTGTGTGTGTGTGTGTGTGTGTGTGTGTGTGCGTGTGTAATTTGCATGCCGTAAAGGGACATTCCAGACGATTTTCATAATTTCACATCATGTAGTACATAAATCGACAACTCCATGTATAGATTTGTGGAATTTAATTTGGTTCCTGAGCAGAGAAACAATACTTTCAAAAACCTTTACAAATTACACTGAACAAGGATGATGACATAGGAGGTTCACATATTTCAGAAATGTAGCAGAGTAATTCCATTACAATACTGCTTGCTTGCGAGTTCACCTGTGTATAATCTATGCATGCCTTCTTCTTTTGTTCTGCTTCCTTGAGCCCCAACTCATGCATTCTTATGGTGACTCTGCTATGTCATCATCCTTGTTCATTGCAATTTGTGCTAAGTTTTGAAAATATCCTTATTCTTCTTCCCAATTATCACAAATTCTGAAACTCTGTCCTCAGTATATTTAATTTATACTTGTTCAAATGTAAAAATCTGAAAATCATCCGGAGGTCTCCTTTAATGATAAAGGATATCGTGTAAAATATGTCTTGAGTTACCTCACAGCGCCTCGATCTGCGAGAGTGACCGTTGTTGATGTTGGCGTGACGAGACAGCAGAGCAAGGCCTGGGAAGGGGTCCACTTCCTGAAACATTCAAAAGTAGACAAAATTAATCAGACACATTCCCTGGTTTGCATGACTCTCGCTATATAACTTGTGACTGAAAATAAATATTTAATAAGAACGATGCAATATGTGGACGTTTTGTTGCTGTTGTTATTTGCTTTTCCTACTTTTTGGCATTTAATCTGTGAGTGTTACGTCATAATATCCATAATTCAGAGAGGTCTCCTGAAGAGGCCATGAGGAAAAAAAAAATAGTGCTTTCTGTAAATTACCGAGACTCAAACTCGAACCTAAGACCTTGAGATTAACTGCCCTGGGTTTGATCCTCCAAGCCACAATGTCAGCTTCTCATCAAACCTGCTTACAACGAGAGTGTCGAGGATTTTGCGTTTCGGAAAAGTTTACTCCTGAAAAGGAACTAACCCTGTAACGCTGGTATAACCAGACATAAATGTAAACACACCATCACACACATAGATCGCACACAAACTTTTTTTTTTCAATAATCTTTGACATTCAAATCAATGCAATTGTACTATCATCAGCTGATGCCGCTGTACAAACAGAAAAGTCACCCTTTTTGGACGCAAATAACAACAGTGTTCTACTCAGGATGTACTACCTTTCTTGCTTAAGTATTAATTTCTTAAAAAATGAAATTAAACTTAATATTTCAACACCTGCCATTCAAGTCATCAAAAATTGATCAAACACAAATACACACGCACGCACGCACGCACGCACGCACATAAACACATGTTAACGTTCATATCATGGAGCTACAGTTGTATCACCAGTTACATACTTTAAATAAAGAGACCGCTTACACCTAAATTCGACAAAATTAATATGTATGCAAAGTCATTGGATCTAGAGGGTTAACGCTATGACGATCATAAGCGTGAACAAACAAAAATAAAATCCATTAAAAAGCTTATTAATTTGTGTAACTGGCAGACGTATATACTTACCAGTGTGTTGTACAATGACACCAGACGTTCTCTCGTGAGGAATTTCTGCATGTATAATCCTCTCTCTAAGAGAAGCTTGACGAAGCCGACTCGGTCCATCTTCAAGGCGATGTACATAGCTTCCTCCAGGGCCGATTCCTTCAAAATCAGTCAAAGAGAGTCTTGGGTTTTGTTTGTTTGTTTGTTTTTAGTGATTCTCATGGATTTCCTATCCTTTATAAGAGAAGACACATTGGCCCGAATTCATGAAGGTGGTACGATCTTTGTCCATGGTTTAAACCATGAACAAAGACCGAAGTTTTGTATGGGGCGCCAAGTGTTGCATGGCCTATTTGGTTACGAAATGTTAACATTTCTTTAACGAAATGCTTGATTTCGTGTCGAAATAGGCCATGCAACACTTGGCGCCCCATACAAAACTTCGGTCTTTGTTCATCGTTTAAATCATGGACAAATATTGTACCACCTTCGTGAATTCGGGCCTTTGAGTGAGCTTCTGCTTTATGCGGTATGCAGTTCCCTAGTACCTAGATCCTAGTTCCTACATCTATCATTGATTCCCATGAGTATTCATTTTACCCAAGAGTCATAAGACGTACTATGGAATCGCCTGCCGGGACCGGTAGTAACCACTGCCGACTCAACATTATTCCAAGGAGCTGCTTTACCCATCCTCAGAGCAATGCAGCCTCCTGTTGGATCCTCCACGATGTAGTCGGATCCGCGCTGTTTTTACTTGCACTTGAGCGCGAATACTCATATTTTACCGTATGATACATGAGACTGTTGTGCATGCACCAAGTATTCTCCTTAAGACACAGCCTAAGTTTATCATCCCAGTAAAGCTTCGTATAAGAGCTGCAAAAAGGGATTACTGCATCAAGTAAAATGTATAATCACAGGACGTCTACATAACAAATATGTAATACGATGTTAGCATCAAATCAGAGAAGAAGATGAAGAAGATACGAAGGGGGTAGAAGAGTAGGGCATGAAAGATGAAGAAGAGAAGAAAGACAACAAAAAGTAGGAAATGATGATTAAGAAGAGGCAAATATTGATGTTCAAGTTTTTCGTGAAATCATTGAATGCGCAACAAACGAACCAAAAGTGGATCTATACAGAACCAGGAAGGTACTTTTTAGGCAACAGTACTTTTTAGGCAATAATACAAACATACTTATGCTTTTACAGGAATGACTGTGAGAAGTGTTAAAACATTCAGAAAAAGACTTTATTTGTTGATCAAACATCCAATTTCAGAAAACTCTTTATTAGGCCTCAGCTGAACCATTCGTATAATAACGTCACTGATCAGTTATTGGTCATGCTTTGAATGCATTATAGTCATGACGTTTGGTAATATAAAAGTGTCTTTTATTAATTTCTCAAGGAGGTCAGGGGAAGTGCTGCAAGGACACACTAAAAGCTTCCTAAAATGCTGTAGCATCAACCCGGACACATGGGAAGCAACGGCACAAGACCTCTCAGCCTGGCCTACCTCCGACATTCCCATGTTCACACTGCACCAGATATTTTGGGTGCACGTCACGAGACCGACACCCACGAGTCGTACAACCCATGAATTCGACACTAAGCTAACAAGGTCCACGAGACCGACACATAAAGCCCCATGTCGTATCTGTCGAACTCCTGAGCTGTTTTTACCTAGTGTCGAACTCATGGGCTGTCTGACTCGTGAGCTGTATGACTCATGAACCTCTTTCCATTGTCGAACTCGTGGGCTGTATGACTCGTGGGTGTCGGTCTTGTGGGATGACCCCGATATTTTAGGGCGAGGATCGGACTGATTAGCCATCTTCGCACTCACGGAATGTAGTGATACTAGAAGTTGTGGTCGTCTTCGCCAGCGAAGGACGAACATCATCATCATCATCATTACTTTCAGCCAAACAAGAACTTTGTTATCAGAGTTCACCGACGTGTTCTTTGAATCTCTCTCATAATTGAAAGGGTGTTAGTAGAAGGAAGAGCCTCGATGATACGGTCAATGGACATCATTCAAAACCTACCTCCCATCTCCTGACATTCTTGAAGATATGTTCCTTAGCGAAGTCCACTCGGTTCCAGATGAGGGACAACTTGAGCTGGTCAGGGGCAGAGAGGTTGCTGGCTGTACAGAGAGCAAACGAATTAAAGATTCCCCGCGCTCAATCTTGGTACGTTTAAGCACATCATCATGAATATGGGCTACATGACTTATCATTGTTTGAAAATGCATTTTCTGTGGTCTCAAGGTCTCTGAGAAAAACTCTCCTCCTCTGTTTACTCTTCTCTCTTTTACGACGGAACCAAAAAATGGTAAGATTAATTTATGACAATCATTGTGTGATTATTGTTGGTCTGCTATGAGTATGTATGTTCCCGGATGCTGTCAAGTGGATACACGTTGATTAGGGAGTGAAACGTGAGTGCTGGTCTCAACAAGACGTGGATGGAGTATCGATAATTGTGATTTTTGTTAGTTTAGATGTTTACCTTTCAGTAAAGCCGACAGGATGGCAGAGTCAATGTCGACGTTGTTCTCAGCCTCAACGCTGAATATCGTTATCTGTGTCAAATTGGAAGAAGAATATAATAGACGGAGAAAAGGTGAAAATTATGTCAGTAATGATGTTCCCTATATCTTTACGGGTTTTTTTTTTTTTTTTTTTGTTCATTACATCTTCCCTTATCAATAACTTGGTTGACAGCCTTTTTAGCCGCCTTGGTTTAATCTATCGACATTTTGAACTTCAACAGCGATTAGCCCTTAGCTCCTCTCAAACCACAGACCAGGTTATCCTATCCAGTTTTGTAAAATAAACATGTCTATGGTTAGCTCGCTTTTTTTTTTCTTCATTCGAATTTGCTCCTTGCCTGCGATAGAGCTTTTCCATACAGACAAACGCACAAGGAATGTTTTTAAGATAATCCATGAAGAAACGCACGATTACATACATACACACACACACAACATAAACACACACAAAGACAAACACACAAATGTCCCAACTCTGGTGCGCGAAAGCCTAGTTCCTGAAGTAAAATTGTCACTTGTCTAGGTAAAGTTGGAATATTTCTTGGACCGTCGCATCTTATTCTGTTTTTTTTTTTTTTTAAGGTAAGGGGGGTTACGAAAATCACAATGTCAGCTCTTCTTTATTGTGAGGTTACTGTCAAAAAAAAAATTCCAGGCTAGCTCTGTCAGGGCTTACCATGTTTCTCTGCCTCACGACTTCTAGAAGTTCCTGTAGGATCTTGTTGCATATGTTCTTCTCCCTCGGGAACGTTTCACATATCTTCTTTTTTAGCTGCTCTTGAGCCTCCGGAGACATTTGTCTGTAATGGATAGAATCAAAAGCACGGATTTCTCATATATTTTGTTCTTCCCCTCCGTCTGTAATAAGCAGAAATTGGCATCAGAGGCTGCACAAAAGCTTGAAAGACGCAATCTGTGGTTATCCTGACTATTGATATTATATTTAGGCGGAGAAGTCTACAGCTATCTTTAAAAAAAAAATAATAATAATAATAATTATGATTAGATTGTGACAAGATTCGATGGGATATAGTAATTAGTGAGTTATAGTGAGAGAATTAATTGATATTGTAGAAGCCTGTATGTAACCACCTGCAGTAAGTGAAGGTAGATGCATTCACTTTATCCACAAACCTCAGATATTCATGGAACAGTTTAATGTTCTCCATCTGTTTATCTTCTCATTCTTGCCATTGCTACTGTTCATTTAGACTTATATAATGCCATTATCATGACAGTTATTACTATGACATGCTAAGTATGTCTGACCCTGTTTTCGACGAGCTGTGCCTGTAAGCGTACGCGATGAGATCGGCGGCGCGGCCGCTGCCTTCAGCGATGACAACCGGAATGGGCGGATCATGGGTGACGTTCTCGAGCACGACCCTGATAGTATTTAGACCTCCTTCAAGAGCGACGCATACGGCAGGAACCCCTCGATCACCTGGTCGACAACAGGAGAAGAGAGAAGAAAGAAGGTAAACAGTGACATTCATAATGGCCAAGCATAAAAGATGCTTTCTTTTTGTAGCAAGTAAAGGTATTGATAACTCAACCAAGATGATTCAAATGGTATTCATCCGAGATATTCGATCAAATCACCTCGCCTTGAGTGCATGCCAATTGGATTTTTTTAATACACAATAAAAGGAGAGAGAGGGAGGGGTGTGTAGAGGGTTGGGGAATAGAAGGTGAGAAGAAAGAGGAAACAATAAGAGCCGATAGGTTCATTCATTCATTCATTCATTCATTCATTGCAATAGAAACATATATGAATATCTGACAGAAATTACATCACAATACATAAAGAGAAGTTTACAGAATATCTTTAACTATACGGAAATGTTGGAAATGGGGATTAATGCTAAAAAGCAGAGCTCTTAGGGTGCACCTCCCACACGTAATACAACAAATTATATTATGATTGATATACTAAATACTAAATGTTGCTATATACTAAATGTTTTCGAGTGCAGATTTTCTTCTTACTGGTGGCATCAATTTTCTTGCTCGAGATGAGTTTCTCCAGCTTCGATCTCAGCGAGATCTCGACGCCGTAGTGGCCAACGGACCCATCATCAACCAAGATGAAATGGGTGTGGTTTGGATCCAGTGACGCCCCCGATCCCCGATCCGAACTGGTCAAACGGTAGTGTTTGATCCTTTGCTGTATAAATCAAGAAAAATCAGTAACACTATGAATACTCATCAAATTGATATCGACGTTCTGATAGATATGTCTTGTTAACAATCTCATCCCTCGCGAACTTCTTGAACCAAATGTTTTCCCCACGTGTACATTGTACATCTATTTTGTGACCAATTATAAAGATAAGTACCAGGAAATTATTGAATAATAATGAAAGCAAGCTTCTGTGTAATAGCAGCCCAAATACCGAAGAGGCTGATCTTATAACAATTGACATTGCACGCTGGTGTTTTTTTTTTCACTACTTTTTTCTTTCCATAATCTTTATTCATCAACATGCAAACTACACAAATATATTATTATCAGCTGATACCGTTGTACAAAGTAACACAATAGTAACACATTTTTTACCCAAATAACAAAAGTACTAGTGTGTACACACACACCCACACACACGCACACACACACACACACACACACACGCACACATAGATTATAATATATATATATATATATATATATATGCTTTGTGTATATGAGAAAGATACGTAGATAGCCTATATATCATGCTCTCGTGTTCACCCTTGATATTCTTTCCAAAGTCAATAAGAAGAGACTAGATTTGACTTCTCTGACGTCAGCAATAGATTGATATCAATCAGGTAAACATGACGCATAGAATACATAACGTATCTGCCATATTTTATGTTCTCTCTACATCTCTCTCTCTCTCTCTCTCTCTATACATATATATATATATATATATATATATATATATATATATATATATATTTACGTATATTTCTCATATACACAAAGCATGCGTTCAGTCAAATTCCCCAGACTATACCCTTGAGCTCTAACGAAATGTAAAGACCGTTTGATTTGTGTTTTTTCCCTCGCGTTCGTTACTCTTACGTCACGCACCTGCTATGCTGTATCCATGTCATTGTGTATTCGCCTACTTTTTGACTGTTTCTTTTACTCTTATTGCAGTGCTTTGATATTCTTTACTTGTTAATTTGTTCGATTTGAGTCGTGTTGGGTGTAAAATGTGGAGACAAAATAATGTAAAATGAAATAAAATGACAAGTGAAGATTCCAATACATCACACAATTGCAATCAGTTTTCCGAAGAGAACTGGCTTGTAGGCAACTCTGTCATCGTTTAGGCCTGTACGAACTGTGAAAAGTTTTAAGAGTTTTAAGAAACTACAATTCGTCCCTTACCACTGTGGACACCTCGGATCGTGTCTCGATGAGATCCTCTCTGTTGTCGACGATGCCCCATGACACGACACCGATGGCGGTGATTTTCTGGCGGGATCGTAGCGTGTGCTCTCGTACGGCTCTTCCTACGTGTCGCATAACACCTAATGCGGGCAAAACAACATAAATAAAATAAAAAAGGTGCGATAAATCATCAAATTTGTATACATATATGTAGCAAATGTGGTATTGTATGTCGCTATGCTTCAGTTTCAGTTTTTGTGATGTCTCTGCATGAATTTGCATGTAGTTTTGTTGTAGTGTCCAATTAACCAAAATTTGCATTGTGAACAATAAAGTAAATCAATCTATCGATTAAAAACTGTACCGCAGCTCAAACTTTACCATTACTGACCTGGCTACTAATTTGCCTTTGTCTATTGAGAATTTTCTTATAAGCATATTCATTCACACATTCATAGTAATGAATACGGTCTTCTTTATATTAAGGGTAGCCTCTTTAGTGCTGCCATACTCCTCTACCAGAGGACCCTGCCATTATTGTTACCTTTGCCAAGATGGTACCCATTTATACAACTTGGTCGAGACTCGAGAGGCACTGAAATGGTTTAAGACGACTCGTTCAAGAACGCAGGCACTTGACGGGATTCGACCTCGGGCTCTCCTAATGAAAGTCAAGAGTCTCATCCACAATGCCACAGCGCCCCGACACATTCATCAATTTAATCAGTGGGTATAGGACCGAACTTGTACATCATCCTGACCTGTGTGGGTGCCACCCGTCAGGATCCAGGCATCAGTTGAGACAGCAACTCGAATGATGCCCTTGCTGAAGATCCTCTTCAGTTTGGGTTGGAGCACGAAGTCCTTGGCCCCGCCTGTGACCTCGATGAGGAGCTTGGGTACCTTCAGTCCCCACAGGTCGGTGAGGAGGTTGAGTACGTCTTCGGCCGGTGTGTCGTGAGCGAGCCGTACGTACTGACAAAGGGCAAAAAACAGGATCACGAACGAAGAAAAAGAGCAACAACGGAGTTACTTTCTTTCCTATTGAATATATCATCATTTTTATTCATATTCTGACGCAGATACAGTAGATGAACACACACACACACACACACACACACACACATTGAAAGTACCAATGAATGAATGAAGACTTTTACAACTAGAGGTCCGACACGTATGGATGACCGTTAATTAGCCTGTTTCTTTTCTTTAATCGTTTTCAGAATGCAATATCATCACTAAAGTGATTGTAGGTTCACGTGACATTGGCTGTTGCCTGTGTCGCACTGTGTACGTGTGAATTCAAGGCCTAAAAGTGCATCGAAAAGTCAGCTTGTTGAAGCTTTCCTAGACCCCTTCTTATGGATGACGAGACAATAAGATGACTTGTTAAAAAGCAAACTAGGCTTGGTACTTTCTGGGGATGAATATTCAAGAAGGCGACTTAATAAAATTGGCCAACACGATTTTTTTTTTTTTTTTTGTCTCGAATAAGGCTCTCAGGATAAGTTTGAGAAGTCATCCTCTTGTCTACTCTTTCTGAACTAGGACCCATCTGATTTTCGACCACCTGTTTTCACCCCTATCGTCATTATGAAGACGCCTTAACGAATTCGAATAAGTCATCCTCGCGCCAAGGCGAGTTTTGAGAAATGGCCCACCGGTCCTCTCGGCCAAAGCAATGCACTTTTACTTTTGACACTAGTTTCAGCAACTCGCCCTCTTTCCGCAAGTGTAATCTTCGGCAGAAATAAGACGTACTTTTGCCCGAGTGGCGGTCAATGGTCCCTGGAACTCCAGATCGCCGTAGGCATCGGTCTTCAGGGCCTTCGTGTGAGTCTCCGGCTTCCATTCGTCGCCTCCTTCCACGTCTTCACTCTCATCCGTATGGTACCGGCAAAGTCGACCGCACTGGCATCTGGGCGAGAGAAAGGTTGATCGTAACCAATTCAACTTTAAAGAGATGGTATAGTCATGGTTGTGGTCCGAATAAAAGGTGGGACCCACCTTTCATAAGGATCATTCTATTTTGGGATATCTATTTCAAAACCAATATCCATCAAATCACTTCTATGAAAGTTCATACAATTCTAAGAGGAATTCAGAGCGTGTTTGATGAATATATTTTTTGAAATGACCGAGATATCCAAAAACAAAGTCGTCCTCATAAAAGGTAGGACCCATCTTTTATTAGGACCAAAACCAAAACTATATTATCATCCTCTTTAAGATTATGGAACGGCACTTATAAACCATGAGAAATAAAGAACACAATTATCGGTATTGAAGTGTGTAAAGACTGTACGTGATGGGACTATGCTTGTTTTGATTGGCTTGTGTCAATTCATTTACGAAGCTTTATTTCTCATTTCGCTTCCAATTAAATGAGGGGCGGAGGTTTTAATCGATGTTAACGTGCACTTTGCTTAAATACGAAAATGTAAGTTCAATAATTTCAGTGAAAACAGACATCTGTATACCACGACAAACGTCATTGCTGCAGCACTGATTACATGAGTCAAAGTCTTGTAGCCCTCCCATAAACCCCGAATCTGCGGTAGCCATAGTGTGCATCACATAACCACAGGCCTTAATCTCTGTCGCTTTTGATCTGGCAAACATGACGCGTCAATATTTTACTGGGTATGTTTTAGTCCCCGATGTTGTCTATACCCCCTCGTTAGCATCCCTTTCTGCTGGTACTAACAGCGTTGTTTCCGTAAGCTTAAAGGCATAATTTACCATTTGCAGATGAAAGAAAAACACAGCATTAGTGCTTTAAAATAGTTCTAAAATGTGAGTCAGGGATAAAAACAACCACTATGAAAATTTGAATCCGTATAATTGATGTTAAGTGTTGTTGAATACACAAAATGTGAACAATAGTTATAACAAGAATGTTTCCAGACTAAACCATCTACAGTAACGGTTTACTATATTTTAGGCTTTATTGCGAAAATTGTATATGATATATGTTTTGTGACACAAAAGACCTACACATATACATCAAATGTGATACCTTGAACATTTTTGAAATCACTGCTCCCAAAGGCAAACAGGACCTTTAAGTTCTTCAGAACCCACATCCCCTTGGGTGCACCTGTACAGAGGTGGTCAGAGCAGGAAATCATTGATTACATTTGTAATTAACAGTTCCAATGAAATCGTACTCACAAGGTCTCGTCTGATGGTGAAGGGACAAAGTGCACACACTCTCTCTTGTAGAAATTCTCCTTGATGTACGAGGCCTCATCTTTCGTCTGGATGGCCTGCATGGAGATTGAATGAGCGGGAAGTGTGCATAGCAACGGTTACTAGACAGTCTTCAGATGAAATGATGAATCGATGATGTAATTTATTTGCATGTAATATCAAGAGATTTCATAGTATAACAGTCATAAAGTGACGTCACATTTGTTTCTTTTTTTCTTCATAAGTAGGGGATCTTACTCTAGAATTGATCAGTTATTTCACTGTGTGACGATAGAGAAAAACTGTTTGGAAGAACTCGGACATGTTGGGTCTAAAATCACTGACCGAAGAGGAGACGAAAGGAATTAATTGTGTTGACATAGGCAATAGTAGGTCAGTCGGGGAGATCCCTCCAAAATGGTTGACGAAGGACAGTAACCGTTGTATCGAAAGGACGTGAAAATATTTCTTTCGGGTGAGAACAATCAGTGCAATGAAGAAATGTCGTAAGAGACTCCACTATCTAATAATACCGTAATAATACTTTGTGCCCGATACCGAGAGAAGAACTATCTATTTTGTTTCAATCGCGAATTGTATAAAGAGTGCAACCGGAAGTAAAGCTAATCAAAGTTTAATCAAAACTTAAGATGACTACTCCAGCAGATTGACAAGCCTTCTCGTTCTTGTCTTATCACTATCACGAAAATATTGAAGGGATTGATGGGTTCTATCAACGCATAAATTCCTCGAAAAATGTGACGTTTTCCTTGTGATTTGATCTCAACCTGCCACCTTTAACGTAAAGTGCATTTTCAGCACACACCCGTAACACTTGTTAAAATGTGTGAAAACTGACACTCAAACAGACACACAGACAGGCAAACAGACAAGCAAACACACACCGTCAGGCACCATATTTATAAATAATCCAAAGACTTGGAAGCTGATGACGTTGAGAACACGTCAGAACAGAAGATGGGATGCACAATCAAATTGATGGATCAAAAGGTATGCATCTACTCAAACTTGCCTGACAAAAGATGTTACATATAGCGTGTCAGTTTTATTCTGTTGTATAATTATTATCATGCACTTTGTTGCAGACAAACAAGGCTTACTAATACGTCAGAAAATGAGATCACCTCGTGGTTGCCACCACTATTACGAGTCATCGTGGCGGAGATAGATTTGAGGCAGTAACAATACGAAAAATTAATCATATTAGAGCACTGGGTATTGACACAATGCCAAGCAGGACAATACAACTAGCCAAATGAGACAAACACAAAACACATACTGCGTCATTGAGGGAAATGTTTCCTGATTGCTGTTTTCAGTTCATTCCTAGAACATGAAAAAAGGTATTTATTTAGGAGCCTGCTTCGTTCCTGGTAACCGCCCAGAAGCTTTATAAATAGCAAACATTTTGCTACTGAGTGAAGTGCAGTGACGGTATAAAAAAGAAAGAAAGTAATAAATCCATCTGAGAAATATATCTACTGACACATCAGAGCATGGAAAAAATATTAGGGTCATTGTCAATTTGAACTAAAAATAACGAATTGTCACAAAGCTTTCATGTACATTATTACTTTTTGAACAGGAGACTCACTGTCACTTTTTTTTTGTAAAATTAAGTGATGAAAAATAAAAACAATAAATAATATGAAAAGATAGTTTATTATGATGAAAAAGCACTGAAAAGTTTAAGAATCACTGCCACCGTGTAAGACTTTAAAGAAATATCAAATCCATTTCTAGCATATTTTCTGGACAACTCAACAATATCGAATATCGCTTTCGTTTTCGTTTTTGTTTTGTTTTGTTTTGTTTTGTTTTGTTTTGTTTTGTTTTGGAATGTTCTTCTTCTGTGTCATATTTGCGGAGTTTTGTCGGTCAATCAGCCGATAACGCGCTGTGAATAACTCACTATTAAGCTTGCCGGATAGAACGTATTACCGTCTCCTAGCAACGCTATGATGGAACAAAGAGAGCAGACTTTTTTGAATGACGTGGGATACACATTATTCTCAGCTAGACTCTCTCTGGTGACCGTCGACGAGCATAATTGGGAAAACTTTGCAAAGCGTATGGGGTAGTGTTTTTATTTGAGCGGAAAATAAGACACTTCAATCATACGTCGGATGCATTCAAAAGTTGCTCTGAAAGTATCTTACGACAATAACAACGATAATCACGATAACAATGACAACGATGATAATGATGTTAGTGATAAAAGTGACAATGATAATGGTAGTTATGATTGAAGAAGGATTATGGAAATAGTAATATCAGCAAGAACTGCAAGATGATTACAAGAACTAGCAACACAATGCCGTATAATCAATTTAATTAGATAAAAAAAAAAAATTATATACAAAAACAACATCTCCGGATCTAATATTAGCTGCCAAACATTTTTATTTAACCATTCAGACTCTGACCAAGTTGGGAAAATGGTGATGATAATTACAAATGATTACAATGATATCAATAACAATAACAAAAACTCTAAATGATGCTCATAATAGCAACATATCAATAAACATAAACAAGGTATTTCAACAAGAAGAAAAACGACCAAAAAGTCTGCATGGTTTTAGCGGCATTGCTTGCTACATGTTATGTCTTGTTCCATTAGGACTTTGACTAACTGGGGCTGTTGTAGCCTTTTTATCTGCCATCAATGTGTTTATTTCATTAGAATGATGTAAATATTCAAACATGTAATACAGTGATACAGCCATGTGATGCAGATAAGCTGAAGTCCAAAATTAATTGATTTATAACCCAAATCACATTTTCACAGAAAACACCTCTTTGCATACCTCATATTACATGGAAGCCATCACAGCACGAGGAATGGTTCATATTCATGTTTATGGACATGAAAACTCAGCAACCCGAAATGAATCAAAATAAGATAGACAAGTGAAGTTGCATCTACAGCGACTTCACGTGAACTATCTTAAGCAATGAACTGCAAACGATTAGTTTTCCAAGTTTTCTCAGGCGACGAGAACCTATAGGAGAGGAATTTCCATGACGACAAACAGGTGACTCATACCCTCATTCAGTGGGCATGCCTCAATGAATGAGTCCCTGCCCCCTCCCTCCCCCTGTTCTTCCGTCTATCTCCTTCTCTATCCCCCCCACCCCTTCATGCTGCATACTCATCGTCTGTATTGATAATGTGTATGGTGTCAGTTCAAATGAAGTAGCAGTCGGCGCGGTGATCTAGTGGAACTGGCTCACCCATAAAGTGACACTTCAGACAATGATAAGACAACAAAACATGGGAGGGGAAATTGATATCAACGGCAGTCACTATTACTGGTATGATATCACAGAGAGCAGTGATCCTAAAATACCCTATTGAAATTAGGGTCTAACATTGTCTAATGAAACTTCCAAGCTACCTAGCAATATTGATGCATAAAAAGGAAGTGACTATTATTGCAAATGAAAACTTCACGTGCATGGCATTCTTATTATTATTGTTCGCTTCCTCCACGTTTAGGAAGGACGAGTATGGAATGTCGTCATAGTCTTTTCTTGGAGTAACAATTATTTTGTTCAGGGTAATGTTTTTTGACAAATTTTGGGACAGTTGCATTACCATTTTCTTTCTATATTTTTGTCATTGTTGTAGTGGTTAAAAAAATGTCCCCCTAGTAGCAAAAAGTAATTTGCCCAAACCCAGTTGGCCCAAAAAATACTGACATCAAAGCTCACGATATTATATAGACAGCTTAAACATCATTAATATTACATGACAAGGTATTATATAATGCTTATAAAATGTCTCTGCTACGAACAATGACGAAAGAGCTCGTTGTCATCTACATTCAACATGAAGTTTCTAATAATAATAAATATAATAATGATAATAATAATAGTAGTAGTAGTAGTAGTAGTAATAATAATAATAATAATAATAATAATAATAATAATAATAATAATAATAATAGCAAATTCTTATATAGCGCATTTCAGGCTTGAAAAGAATTTCAATGCGCTTTATAAGCAAATTATACCATAACACAAATATAACAACAAAAACTGCAGTCTACCAAATGCAATATATTACTCTACAATAATCATTTCTTATACGTACATAAAGGGTCAGAGTTGCCAATACATCTGACATAATTACATCAATAAGTTCAAATTTAACAAACATATGGTATTTGTATAAAATAAATAAGTTTTGAGTTCTTGTTTGAAATTTTAAGTAATTCAAAGGTGTTTTTTTTTTTAAACAAGTGTGTCTTACATGTCTTATGAGCGAAAAGTCTCTCCTAAGACTTTCATAAAAGGGTCCCTGCCTGTAAAACTTATTCAATACAACATTTAGCAATTTTATTGTTTTCAGACAACGAGTACTCTGTTTCTTCACCATCCATTCTTGAGATAACGGGTGACAGTATTTTTATAAAGCTAACCCAGCCATTAACCGTATATTTACTAAGAAAGAGTTTTCCAAATTTCACAACATCTCATTTCTCCTCCCCCTATTGCGATCAGACTGGTACCTGTCCTTCAAAACTTGAATGAGACACCCCTGTAAGGTTTGAGTCACATTTCCATAAGTGGGATTCTAGCATCCTGTTCTGGCAACAGACTCGGGGATTCCTAGCACAGAGTCTGAGGAAAGGGCATGCGTATAATATTTTGTTTTGGTGCTTTGTTTCGTTTTCTTTTGTTTATCCTTAAGGGTGTTGTTGTTGTTGTTTAACAGGTTTTAGCTGCCGCACACGTTGAGAGTGGAAACATACATTGTGGAGACATTCTCCGGATTTAAAACCACTCAAAATTGAAATTTGTCTCAAAGCAAAATAATTTCAAACAAATATATCTCAATCGATAAATGAGAAAATTTTCGTTGATAACATAAACAAGTAGACAAACAAATAGATTACAAGTAATTTGATTTTCTAAGTATGGCATAGTAGTCAAACGCTTAGAACTGTGAAGAGAGTGTAGGTATTTGTCGAAAGGACATTCTAGGATCTTTTCAAGATGTGCGGGCACAAGTAATATTGTTTGTTTGTGTGTGTGTGTGTGTGTGTGTGTGCTTAAATTTCACTTCGATTTTTATTGCACAACAAACTTTGAAAAAAAAATCTATTCATGACATTTCAGACTAACAGAGTTGGCAAGAACAGCCAAGTCACCTGTACAAAACAAAGTGTCAAATGGATAGTGAATATCAATTCTCTTGTACACTTATGCCGTTGTGAACGAACATTTTTTTTTTCATTTTCTACTCACAATAAGGATGTCGGAACAGCAATAAAACAATAAAAATGTACAATGTCAACAGTGCCTCCGTTCGATGTTAATTTTTGCTCGAAATGAAACATAGGACTGTAGGATCTACACGTCCTACACGTATCTAGCCATTCTGTGAAATAAAGAGATTAACTATGCTGCCTCCATTAAGAGTAAGTGTGTAATGACGTCCGGAATGATTGTAGGACTTATTTCTATTTTCAGTTCTAACTGATACACTCAACATCTGATATGCGTTTAATATTGTTACACGAAGAAATTGCGACATGTTCCTGCAAAGTCTAATATGAGCGCATGCACGGCTTCAAGAAAGTCATTAGAAAACCCATACGCAAGTTGTTGTTTTTTGAAGGGGTGGTGTCAGATGTAGAAGTTTTTTTGGCAACAATATATAAAGCAACACGGTAGAGTCCGTACGCACAGTAAACATTTTCACATTGAACTGTTGAAACAAAGAATACCATTCATGCATTCAGTGTGCGCAGCAAATTATTTTTTTTTACAAAACTTACTTGTGTGATTCTAGCCATAACCTGGCCAAAAATGGCGGCCTCGGTAAGGCTGTAGGCCCGCATGAACCTACGATTGTGGAGCCCATCCGCGTTCGGCATGCTGAAAGCTCGGCCCGTCTGCATCGTACCCGTATTCGACGGGGGCTGGGACGAGGGTGGGGCCGAGGTCGACTCCATGGTCGACTGCCAGTGACACTTCAGGTACTATGAAGTCTTGCACAAAATAGTTCACTCTCAAAATGTTCACTATACGATGGAATGAAAAGCTAAAAGTTGGAGCAGACTGCTCAGCGGAAGTGTTCCAATACTGCGAAGGGATAGGTGTTCGTCAACTCTTCGTGGCCTGGTTGATACCGTTGGCAGGAGTTACTTCTAGTACGCTCATGTATTACACAACCGGAAAAGGGGGGGGGGGGGAGTCGGAACGTTCAACACTGATGATCATCTACTTACTAATTGGCAAATGATGGGGAAAGGGGGCTATTAACTTATCTCGGTTTTGAGTTAGCTCTATCTGTCTGAGAAACGTGTCCGATGGCCCTCTAGCTTTCCTGCTTGCACACAACGATGGAAACTTCCCTGGCGTAATACTCGGTCAGACCTTTTCGAAATTCTGCGGGTGATAAAATCCCTTTCCAATGTCAGACGAATCGGTTCGTTTCTGGTGGATGACATCAAAACTTTCACAACACTAATCTGCCTGTAAGGTTGGCAATTCGCCCCATATTATAAATTCAACCTCTATCCGCTGACCGATGTGAATTATGGTGCAAGAAGTGGATATCCGAAGGGTGAACTCTAGAATGGCTGGCTCACGGTCACTTTGGATTGTGGATAACATGGACATGATGGAGGGAAAACCTTGCCAAACCGCCATCTTTGGCAAGCCCTCATTAGTCTAGTGATTCAGACAGCTATTTGAAGAGCAATCGGAACATAGCCACAATTTACGTGTCATTGTTTAATTCATGCCTTTTGAATCCTAAATATTACATGGAATAGATTGTAATATTCTATAACATTATGAACGCGTACATACAATTATAATAAATGTATAAAGATATACATATGTGTGTATATATATATATATATATATATATATATATACACACATATGTATATCTTTATACATTTATTATAATTGTATGTACGCGTTCATAATGTTATAGAATATTACAATCTATTCCATGTAATATTTAGGATTCAAAAGTATTGAAACAAATTCATGCGCGGTCAACCGCGTGAACTTGTTTCAATGCTTCTGTTTAAAGCTCTTCCTTTGAGGATATCGAGCCCTCTTCATAGTAGGATAGAATCACCAAGTGTATATATATAATTATATACCAATACATCCCTATGAAACGCATGTATTGTCTGATGTCACAGTAGCATAAGTTAATGTTGTCATGTAGGAAACTATAAGGCATCGCATTACAACGAATCAGTATAAGAACGGCCAGGCAATTTGAAGCACACATGAGCGTAATGTGAGTTGCACAAAACAAGCTGCTTCATTTGTATTTTATCAGGGATTTTTCTGCTGGTATGCTTTTCGCCCTGGTCGAGATTTGACCCCTTCCTAATGGTCATCCTGGTCACTCTTCTACATAATGGATTCACACCAATGAATGACCACTCCACCAAAGTATCATGTAGCATATCTTATAGCTTCTACTCGAAAAATATTCAGTAATCTTTCACCATGTCACCTTAAGACTTGCTCAGATTTGTCACAATATTTTCATTCATTTGATATTTTATGAATATGTATAGATGAGTCCATTAACCATAGGAGAATATGTATATATATATATATATATATATATATATATATATATATATATATAATGAACGGGAAAAGACCTCGAAAGTCAAATATCTTCTATTGCTGTTCCAAGAGACACGTACGGAATTACAAATAACGAATTGTGCACAAAATTCTCGGAGTGTTAGGAAATTTCTGACAGAAAAATTGTAATGTTGATATATTAAGAAGCCAATCTCAGATAATGTAGAACAATGTAGAAGAAATAGAAAACTGGGATACAGACACTATTCATTCTTACAAATACCTGGCATGTTCACATTTTTACTTTTATATATATATATATATATATATATATATATATATATATATATATATATATATAATGGTATTATTATCCGCGTGTTGGAATAAGAGCATGAAGACGATGAAGACAAACAAGTTGACATAATGCACCGAAAATTTGGTTTACAAATAAATGAAGTTGGATTCTAATGCATTATGTCAACTTGTTTGTCTTCATCGTCTTTATATATAAATATATATATATATATATATATATATATATATATATATATATATATATATATATATATATATATATATATATAATGAACGGGAAAAGACCCCGAAAGTCAAATATCTTCTATTGCTGTTCCGAGAGACACGTACGGAATTACAAATAACGAATTGTGCACAAAATTCTCGGAGTGTTAGGAAATTCCTGATAGAAAAATTGTAATGTTGATATATTAAGAAGCCAATCTCAGATAATGTAGAACAATGTAGAAGAAATATAAAACTGGGATACAAACACTATTCATTCTTACAAATACCTGGCATGTTCACATTTTTACTTGTCTAAATGTGTAGTATTGCTGATTTCTTTTCTTATCACCTGATCTATAATTCAGATGATCTTATCATGTAATATAATGACTGGCAAGCAAATTATGTTGAAGAGGTGTTTTATGATCATTTAGACTTTAGGTAATTCCGATGAAATTGCATGCCTATTTAAGACATTTTCTTGGCTATAGAATACTGTAGAATACTTTATTGTGTGGCATTATATGTTTAATAGGAGCTCTAGTGGACATTTAACCGGCAAGGTAATGAGTGTGTAATTTTCTATGACCATTCAGCTTAATATTGTTGCCGATTTATGAAAAGTATTGTGAATGCATGAATTAAATCAAAATTTCTGAAACAAAGTCATACCAAATTTGTAATCAGACAGGGGATATTTAGTCAAATTAACATTGGCTAAGTATGGTGTCTGCATAATTCAATAGGTACGTCAAGAGAAGTTGTATGTGAGAGATTTTTGAAATTTTGCCAAGAAGAATGTTCATCAGGATGCCTAGAGAAACCCTCCACTAAACCGTCTTTCACACGAGAAACTGCTGACCGATATTATGTAAACGCATACTCTACAGGCAATCCCATCGGCAAATCAAAATTGTCATGGTTCCCATACATTGATGTGGACACGAGATCTTTTGATCTCACTTCAATAAGACACGAGTTAGTGCATTCTGTAAAGGGGTTCTAGGGCAATTACCCCCTTGGCAATATACCTCGGACCCTTCCCCTGACCCTAACCTAATCTCTAACCCTAAAACCCAACCCTAACCCTAATCTTTACTCTAACCTTATCAATAACCAGTATTTAGCAGGGAGTAATTGCCCTGATATGGCACCAGGTAATGACTGAATTGCGTGTAGGATGCTGCGAAAGCAGATCCTCCCCTTGACTGGTCTAGTTCCATTGTAACCCTTATCCAGAAGTCCGGTTCGACTTACGACCCCAAGAATCTTAGGATGATAGCTCTCACGTGATGCGTTAGCAAGCTACACCACCAATGTACTTGAGGAGAGGGTCGAAAATTTTGCCATCCAAAACGTTCTTATCAACCCTGCTGTGCAGAAGGCTTTATTGAGAGGTGTCAGCGGATGTATCGGGAATATCCAAGTCCTCCATGAAGTCCTCAGTCATGCAAAGAAAACAAAACTCTTCATATGACGTTCTTTGATATCCAGGAGGGGTTCGTGGACCCCAGTGGTCGTCCTCTAAGTTCGAGTTTCACAGAGGTGTGTCTCAAGGTGATCCTCTCTTGCTGTTATTTAACCATATTCTCAATTATCTTCAATCAGTGGAAGATAGTTTGGTTACAACATGAACGGAACACCGTATATCAGTGTGCCATTCGTAGATGCTCTCAATCTAATCACGGGTCATAAACGAACACATCAACGTGCTATGTATGAAATTGCTTTCACACACTGGCGCGCGTATGCGCCGACTTATCATGGTTCTTTGGCGAGCAAGGTGATTGATAATTTAAAGTTTATTGATATATATTGTAATAAAATGTGTTATGTTCAGTAAAAGTGAAGTTTTATCTAATTGTTAGGGTGGTAAGATTATGTATAATAACGTATCTCAAATTTCGGTGAACTAATTTCGGGATTAGTTGTCATATAATCAGTTACCTGATGTTTTGTCTAATATTTAGTTGTTTTATTCTCAAAATGAATCCACCTTGGCACGCCGCAGGAAGGAATACCTTTTTTCTCCCGTATATATATATTTTTTTTTCTGATAATAATGACGGTGTGATACTTTTGCCCCTTACAAATCTTTCAGAAGGTAGATGCTGCCTTAAAGAAAAAAAAGATAGTGGTCATGTAACGTATATTATTCTTAAATTATGGACGTAGGGGGCGTGATAATGTGTATGCATAAGGGGATAAGAGGAAGAAGAAAACTAAAGAAAAGAAGCCAAAAAAAGACCATCAAACAAAACAGAAAGAATGTAGCCATGTGCACTTGGTTCTTGTCATCGAAGAGGAAGCTGTGAATATCATCCTTTCAGTCACTCTTTGTCATTAAGAATAATTGCTTGAAGCTGACTAGTTCTTCGTTCTTTCCAATTGTTATGCAAACGAGTCCAACTCCAAATAACATTCATTCCACACGTCTGATGACATTCTATTCAACTGCGTGCTGTATGACCAAGTGAGGCACGTGACTAGTTTCTTTTGTTGTTGCACATATTGCGAGCTCAAGCAAATCTGTGGTGAATGCTCCGGATAGTTCGCGCGGGAAATTTGAAGCTAGCACTGCGCAGTGAGACATTACAGGTCCAGTAAGAGATTCCGGTTACCATCCACGTTCTTTGAAGGGCAACGTTCCTGTAGATGTATTTCTCTTGTCGCGAATGATATCTGTTCCACGGTATCAACATCGAGATATAACCTTATCTTCGAGTATTCGACAGTGGTTCAAGTAGGTTCAAATAGATTGGATTGGAATGAAAAGTAGCGACGAGCCTGGGAGAATGGGTGAGAAATTGGACGAATCTCGTAATTCCTCGGATGGCGACAAGGATTTGAGTCACATCGACGCCATTTTGAATAGCAGTGGCAGTAGCGGCGGCCAGGAGAATGGGGAAAAGACCCTAGCAGACAGGCGGATCTTGGCCGCCAAGCACAACATGAAGCAAGACAGCCTGCTGCTGCGCCTTTTTAAATTCGTCTTCTACATTCCACTGAAAATCCTCTCCCTCTTCGGTCTGAACATCTTACAGGCAAGACTTGAATTGTCCGAAAATGGTAAGAATCACTCGAAACATCTATTTAAACCTGCACCTTTTCATCCATTTGTGTATTTGTTGTACAAAGTAATAGTTAACGCATTTACTAGAATGAGAAGGGAATAAGGAAAGACTTCCTTTTAAGACAGCCACTCCAATCACACTAATACTATATAAGTGCAGATCTATACAACTCTACCTAGCCTAACCTTGCTTGCGATACGCACGGAGCACGCACTCACTTTTGGGTGGCTGTCTCAAAAGGAACTCTTGCCGGGAATAAATCTACAAAAATGAACAAAGTCAATTAATTAAAGTAATATTTAGAAATAGTTTTATGGTGTCTTGGAATGACACAAATAATGCCCATTTTACAACAAACATGTTAACGTTTCTTTGGTACAGTGTATTCAATTTAATTCACACCCGTTATAACGAAGTCCTCGGGGCCAACAGCTTTCTTTCGAACAGAATGGTGTTATAAAGATATGAGTTGATAATTTTAGGACCTTTTATTTTTATTTCCATGCAAGGAGAATTTCGTTATAAACGTGTTCGTTATAACGGGAGTGCACTGTATGCCACAATCGTGAAATTATATTGGTTCTCCGCTCGGCAAACACATTAAAGTTGGCAAATACACTACCCATATTGATTTACTAATCTACTCAAAGGCTATCTGGCTCAACACATCATAAGAAAGTGTGTAATTTCAGTAAGATGCCAACTTATTAGAGTAGCGAAAATCAACGCATTTCTTCCCTGTGAATGTAGAAAAACGAGCCCTTCAATTCCAATGGAGATCTACTGATAATTTGGTGATGCGTTGGAGATAGACTAGATTTGGTACATAATAATTTTACTAATGCCAAGCTATATAGGGCCTATATCTTTCCAACAGGGTGTTAAAATAAAAGTCTGTTTTGTCTATGTCATATAACCTTCACAATGCTAGGGAGAAAATACCCATGTTAAAAAACATACACCACTTTCCTATGAAGCGCATTTTCCAGCATATCTTGTTACAATGTTTACCAATACTTTTTTTTTTTACCATGACATCAGCTCTGCAAGCTCCAATCAACTTTGAGCACTGTTCTTCTTGCTTGTTGTAATGGCCACTTGAAAATTTGAATGACTGCAAATTTCGGTATGGCGTTGTTACCATGTCAACAATTCCTAATTTACTCTCTTGTCCGAGAGACTTTCTAAAAGTTTGTCAAATTTTGTCCCCAATCACTCTACAACCTATCTCCATTTTAGCGAAGATCAACAACAGCCCACTCCGACCGGCATCGACATCACCGCAGAAGAGAAAGCGGGACGACCGCGATGCGTCCGATGTCGAATTCGACGACGAGAACGAAGTTGCCAAGTTGCTCGAGGAAGATGCTGACTACGATTCGCAGCAGGACGACGACTTCAAGGTAAGGTGTTCCAAGAGGTGAATGGAATGGAGGACGATCTGGAATGATAGACGTGAAGCTTAATATACAAGAATGATGCACAGGCCAGCATGTATCTGTGAAAATTGGATGCGAGAGTTTAAGGAACTGTTTAAACCTACGAGCGCAGCGAGTAGATTTTAGATTGTTCCAGAGTTCATGAATTATTCATGAAATTCATGAAATACAACAATTTTCCCCAACATCCGTCCGGTACACTACGTTGTTGTTGTTATTTTAATTTAAAGGCGCGTGTCCTTTAAATACTACTTTATACACTATACTAGACTTGAGCAATGCGTTCGTATTTTACTTGACGCATGGCTCAGTGTGGATACTAGTAAAAAATCAATGCATGACAATTGACCAATCAGATTGCAGAAATTCTAAAGTCCGTTTTGTTATACTGAATATATTCCAGGCTGTAGTCTGAAGAACAGATCTTTTGTCAGCAACACACTTAGTAGATAATTCACAGGACTCCAAGGTATACTACAGCAAACAGCTTCATTGTCCGTTCATTTATGTAGGTGGCGGTGCAAAGTGGCTTAGCTGACAGCTATGGACAGAACATCACGATTTATAACATAGTGTATGAAGTTATTGTTAATTACAATAAATGTATATTTACTGGTAACAATGTAAGCACTCAGAAACTAAAACATTCTTTGCGACTGATTGACAAATTGCCCCACATCGACGTAAATAAGCACTGAATTGATCAGTGTTTTAGTAGTAGCCATGTTTATCATGGCTACTACTAAAACACTGATCAATTCAGTGCTTATTTACGTCGATGTGGGGCAATTTGTCAATCAGTCGCAATGAAAACATCTCGACGGAAGAATTTCATGAATTTGAATAATAAAACATTCTTCTTGCTTACCGCCATTGTGACTGCGTTTTTGGCAACTTATTATTGTAAACCCTTCATGAAACAGGCGTATAATCTTAAATCGGCTAACATCTGCTTGACTATACATGTTTTTGTTTATAATTATACCAAGGTAATCGACTAAGGGGGAAAAAAAGACGCGTTGTTGCATTCTCAGTGGAATTGAAAAAGACCCTCATAAACACATAATAACTCTAGAACAGACTAAGCCTTCTCTTTTCTTTAAAAGTAGACTAACTTCTTCATTAATCTGATCTGACTGCATAAAGTGAATAGAAGTGTGTGCTTTCGATCAGGTCGCTTTGTAGCGATGAATGCATATCTCATGACAGTGCGGCTTTATGTGGAAACCAAACGCTTGCGACAATTCATTGTAAGCTTTGGACCTATTCATCTTTGCTCCGATTTTTTTTCCTCTTTCTCTACCTCCTTGGCCCTCAACCCTGATCCCTCCATGATCACCGAGTAGCCTGGCGAAGAGAGTTCGTGTAGCGATGAGTACGCCGAGGGCGACACCGAGGGTGAGCTGTCCAAACTGAGCATCGAAGACGTGTCCGAGCCTCGCCCCTCCTCGCTCCGGAATATCACCGTTGTCGATGACGGTGAGAAGAAGGATAAGGGTTCGGAGAAAGCCGACAAGGTAAGGAGAGGGTGATAAGAAATTATTAATTCCGCTCAGACGGTGATTCTCAACCTCGAGGATGAGCTAACTTCGAAGATGAGCTCTATGGGGCGCCAAGTGTCGCACGGTCAATTTCGTTACGAAATCGACTGTCCGGCACTTGGCGCCTCATAGAGTTTACCCTCGAGGTCAAGGATCACCGTCTCAACGTCTAAAACGTAGCTACATTGTACTACGATTTCTTTAACTCTACAAATCCCAAGCACGACATCATTGTTTTGCAAATCAATCTTCTTATTATGCTTGCCTCTGTGACATTTTGCTTTTTTTTTTTTTTTTGTAGACATGGAAAGCATATAACATGTTCTTAATGGTCCGGATTCTACCTTTCTAGCGGTGAAACTTGACCATTGACCATCATTTCCATTATTATGGCTTAAAGTATTATTTCTGAGCATATTTCTTTTCCGATTAACACTCTAGTCAATCTTCATACCAGCACACATGTACAGTTGACACATCGATATAATCCCCCCCCCCCATGACATTGAGGTGTGTGATATGTAATTGTATACCCCAGTGTTACGCAGCCTTAGCCACTGCGTCACGTAATGGTGTAACTTAACCTCGTTTCTTGACAGATTTCATTCATATTCGGAATGTAGGCATAGATTAATGTGAATAAGCGATCTAGCCGCTAATAGCTTGTGGTGAGAGCGCCATCACTTGTTTCGTCTTTACACACAAAAAGATTGATTGGTTCAAGGGTCTGCCTGGTTGTTTGCACTCTGCTAGCCACATTTCTTGACGGATTTAGTTCAAATTTGGTACAGATGATTAACATACTGGTAGTCAAATCTGAATCTCATTATTTAACGTGACCCTCATTATTACGCGTTTAAAGAATCAACGATTGCAACCATGTTATACCTTTTGTGTGTGCCTTGCAATCGTTTCTGTGTTTGTTTTCTTTAAAATTTGTATGGAGGTGAATCATACTGAAATTAAGACCCTTTGGCTCGAATTCACGAAGGTGGTACAAATGAAACCATGGTTTAAACCATGGACAAAAACCATGGAGCGCCAAGTGTCGCACGGAATATTTCGTTACCAAATTGGTCATTTCGTCGACAAATTGACCGTTTCGTTAACGAAATTATCATTTCGTGGACGAAATGTTCATTTAGTTGCAAAATGTTGTCATTTCGTTATAAAATAATCATTTCAGCGACGAAATATTCCATGCAACACTTGGTGCTCCATGGTTTTTGTCCATGGTTTAAACCATGGTTTCATTTGTACCACCTAGGTAAATTCGAGCCTTTTAGTTTATGGGGTTTTTGTTCTGCTGCCCCACTGTTGCGCCATTTATAAGGTCAAGGGTCATACTTTGGTTGATGTCTTGTGTGTGGCCTATGGGCTGTGGTTTCTTTTTCTTCCTTTTTTTTTTTCGGACGGATGATGGCATTTTGTACTCGGGTGTGTAATGCAGGTCCGTCATCCATATAGTATACTTTTTAAACCTATATTCTAACGACCCAGGGGGGATATTCACTTCCGCTGCGTGGCAACGGAATACCGGTCGTCGACGGTCGTACAACTATGAGATGTGCCTTTGTCTTATAATATTCATATTATGTAAAACAATATTGAGTCCCATTGAAATGGGAAAAAAAAGTCTCTTCGTTTCCTGTGGAAGCTACCTACATTGTGCTATTGTCACAACTCAACCCAATCACTACATCCTGACAATCAAAACGTTCCGCTCCATTCTAGGCAGATTGCACCCAAACCATGATAATATTAATGTTGCAAAACACCATGATTGTGAAGCCATGTCTTGATCTGAGCGCTATAACTTGCTGCCGACCACTTTATTCGCGTTAGTCTTGTTCAAGGCGCATTACACTATTATGTTCTGATGTTATGCCTAACTTTGTGTACATATGCCACTCCTCGCAGGCCGACATCGAAAAGAAGACCGTGACTACCCCAGCCGTGGTCGTTCCGAAGTGTATCGACGAGCCGATCTCCAAGCCGGAGATCACCCCAGCCACTGTGGGCGTCATGGGTTAGATCACAGCAAAAGAAATAGCACCCTCTACGTCGGCGATGCTGCTGCAAAGCGCTCCCTTCTAAGAGAATTTTGTTCAATCAAACGATGTATGAGTGAAACACAACTTCGGGCCACTGGGTAACATCATGCACTTTGGATCTAATGGGTAGATACAGTGTGGGAAACAAATCTCACCGAGTGGTGATCAAAAGTATTCAGTGATTGTAGAGGTCTGTCATTTGTCAGTTTTGTTGCTGCGTACATACGTATAATCATAAATAACCCTTTGATGTTACTTTAAAGTTTCAAATTGAGGTTAATGAAGTCTGACTATTATGCAAACATGATATCCCATTTTGCATGTTTGTTCTGTAAGACCTATTCTGTACTGTGACTATTACGAGAATAATCTCACATGTGATGCTTTCCGTTCATTCAGTGACAATATAGCTACAATATTTTAATTTGGCAAATCTGCAGGATGAGTATTTTGGCTCGGTTCTGTTATACCCGAAAGCTCTGATCTGGTCAAAAACGCATAATACTAGTATGCATATTAGAAACTTCACCGAGAGAGAAACTGATTGATTTAGGTATAAAATTGCTGATTGATTGTCACAACGAGAAGAAATTATTGGAAATTACATAAGTACGTGTTTCAACCGCCGTGCCAAATTGTGTTTGACTAGAAAGAAAGAATATCTTTGTTCTATTTTGTTATCAGTATTTGTGCGTAATCATGTGGATGTTTAAATTGTCGATTGTTTATACGTGGCTTTTTGTTTCTCTGGAGCTGATTTATTATAATGAAAACACAGAAATATCATGATTTATTTAGTCTATTAAAAAATGTTGTATAGCTTGTGTTTATAGATCTGAATTTGTCAAATATATTATAATTTGTGTGTGATTGATTACAGAATTGGTTGGTTTGTGCTTCAAGAATGTTTTGATTGACGTTGAAATAAAGAACAATAAAGGACATTAATTTTCTTTCACATTGTTTATTCGTTTTCATGTAAGACACTTTGCTACCAGGCTCATGTTATCAACAGATTACGTAGGGTATATATTGTAATCATATAAAAGAGCATTGATTAATTTAGAAACATAAATCTCATAATATACAAAATAGGTATTGCATTGAATAACATTAAGACTGCCTGTCAAACAACACATTGATAATACATGTATTGAATTACACGGCAGAATTCTATCACATTTTCCAACAGCATGATATTCAAGAGGGAAGAAGAGATTAATTTGTTTTGCTTTGTGTGTGCGTGTGTGTGTGTGTGTGCGCGCGTGCGTGCGTGTGTGCGTGCGTGAGAGAGTGTGTGGGTATAGTATATCAAGGAAAAACAAAAAAAAATAAAAAAAGTGGTGGTGTGTATGCCTTATAATTAGAATGTAAGAGAGTGTATGTTGGTGGTGTGTGTGTGGGTGTGTGTATGTGTGTGTGTGTGTATGTGATGTGTATGAGGGAGTCTGTGTGCGTGTGGTGTGTGTGTGTTGGCGTGGCTAACTTGGGATGTTAGTTTTAAAAGAGAAGAACAAATGGAATGCTTCATGACAGTACAATTAAAACGAGGAAAACGTTGTAGAGGGTATGCGAATATGCGAACAAAAAAGCGAAGTACCTTTTCGAAGTAAACAAAATGAATAAATGAAAAGAAAATTGATCTTTATAACCCTTGACTCCTAGGCGGATTCAAGAAAACCTAAAACATAACAAACCAGACATCTGTGTGCAGTGAGATGGTTTTCTTTACCCACAAGAGTCACAAAGTCAACATGTTTTGCAAGTAGCGCATCGTACAAAAATATATCTGTTCATCAGGAGACATAATCTTATAAACATGACAAAATGCAATCATTGCAAGGAAAAAATGGTTGTTTTGATGATTCTGAAGAACGTACACGCCGATACAATGTTTAACCATTAATCTGCATATTGATATGATTAACCTTCAAAACATTAATTACAGTTTTCAGCTATCAAGTTCATCAGATTTCACCATTACGCTAACGCTGTACTCTCTTTCGTAAACACCTAATTCCGTACAATAATTTACTGTTCTGTAGTATGACGATAATTAAACAAGAATGAACGATAACGTCAATTTATTAAGGTTATTATATACGATATATATTATCATGATGAAGCTTTTCTTGCGAAAAGTTTAAAGAAAAAAACAACAATGTAATTGCCTTTGCATAACATCTCACATTACCTCGTAGTTTTGTCTCTGTATTTACAGCAGAATGATATATAGATGCCCCCCCCCCCAAAAAAAAATATGTATATACATACTATATATATATATATATATATATATATATATATATATATATAAGAAAAAAAATGGAGAGGCACACCTAACAGTATCACACTTCCAGTCGGGAGTTTGCTATACATGTAGTACTAATGGCAGTATAAACATGTAATGTTAAAAAAAAAAAAACAGTCGTCTTAGTAGTAGCAGTAGTCAGTAGTAGTAGTAGTCAGTATAGTATAGCAGTAGTAGTAGTAGTAGTAGTAGTAGTAGTAGTAGTAGCTGTAGAAGTAGTTGTAGTAGTAGTAGAAGTAGTAGTAGTAGTAGTAGTAGTAGCTGTAGAAGTAGTAGTAGTAGTAGTAGTAGTAGTAGTAGTAGAAACTCGATACTCGAAACTCGAAACTCGATACTCGAAACTCGAAACTCGAAACTCGATACTCGATACTCGAAACTCGAAACTCGAAACTCGAAACTCGAAACTCGAAACTCGATGTTTAGCAACACACAGTAGTAGTAGTAGTAGTAGTAGTAGTAGTAGTAGTAGTAGTAGTAGTAGTAGTAGTAGTATAGTAGTAGTAGTAGTAGTAGTAGTAGTATAGTAGTAGTAGTAGTAGTAGTAGTAGTAGTAGTAGTAGTAGTAGTAGTAGTAGTAGTAGTAGTTTATAGTAGTAGTAGTAGTAGTAGTAGTAATAGTATTATAGTAGTAGTCGTAGCAGTAGTAGTAGTAGTATAGTAGTAGTAGTAGTAGTAGTAGCAGCAGCAGTTGTGGTAGTGACTTGCAGTAATGGTATGGAAGTGGTTGTTCTAATAGATACATTTGGAACACGAAGGACATTAAAGGCATAATTCACCATTTGCAGATGAAACAAAAACCCAGCATTAGTCCTTCAAAATAGTTCTAAAATGTGAGTTTGAGATAGAAACAACCAATGTAAAAATCTGAACCAGTATAATGGATGTTATGTATTGTTTAATGTACAAAATGTGAAAAATAATAAAAAGAATGTTTCCAGACTAAACCGTCTACAGTTATGGTTTGTTAAGAAAAACAGTGATATCTCCTTATATTTTAGGTTTTATATCGAATATTTTATGTGGTAGGATGTTTTGTGACATAACTGACCTGTACGTATGCATCAAATGTGATGTTCTTAAAAAATTTTTAAATCACTGCTCCCAAAGATAAACAAGACCTTTAATTATCACTCTCGAAGTGATATCAAAAAGTATGGTATCGGTAAAACGGTGTCAGTTCGGTCGCAGTGTAGTGACTCCTAAGTGACCGTAGATATTGAACAAGTCAAAGTATTTGTTGTTTTAGTAGGGATGATGATACATAGCAGTAGTGGTGGTGGTGGTGGTAGTAGTAGTAGTAGTAGTAGTAGTAGTAGTAGTAGTAGTAGTAGTAGCAGTAGTAGTAGTAGTAGCTGTAGAAGTAGTAGTAGTAGTAGTGATAGTAGTTGTAGTAGTAGTGGTAGTAGTAGTAGTAGTAGTAGTAGTAGTAGTAGCAGTAGTAGTATAGTAGTAGCAGTAGTAGTATAGTAGTAGTAGTAGTAGTAGTAGTAGTAGTAGTAGTAGTAGTAGTAGTAGTAGTAGTAGTAGTAGTAGTAGTAGTAGTAGTGGTGGTAGTAGTAGTAGTAGTAGTAGTAGTAGTAGTAGTAGGCCTAGTAGTAGTAGTAGTAGTAGTAATCATCGTCTACTTTCACAAAGTGATACGTTGATAACAAAAAAGTTGCTAGCCGTAATTCATAATGAACTGAAAGTTTTTGTTGTTGTTTTTCTGCAAATACGCTATAATCTTCTTCCGCGGTCATCTGGCGGTTGCCTATAATCGTCAACTGGTACGCAATGCATTACACGCGTAACACCCCTCTAAATTTGCGTATCTATTGTGAATACACTATCAAAATTGTCTACCGTCTTCAAGGGAAAAAACAACAACAACACGCACATGCATTCTGTATTCGCCTTTTGTGCTATTCATCCTACGAGTATTTAGATCAATTCATTGTGTGAAGAGATTCACATGAGGTATATGCAAGAAGCTTTATGTGTTTGAAGATTCTTGGTATATCATGCCGCCTTTGTCGGAAAACAGAACTTCTCTTTGGTATCGCCACCCACTGATCTCCATAAGTACTGTATAGAGATCTGTGATCACCATCCACCTATGGTTGAACAAGCACCCTCAGTCGCCTTTGTGCATACATTTCTACGCTTGCCTCCTACCGATATGCTTTTAGTGATACATCAAATCCTGACTACCTCTAGGAGAAAAGTTATCTCCGAAGATCACGAAGGTTGCCCTAGGCATACCTAATAAAGTACCGGACGTACCGGGAAAGAACACGTTCATCGGCCAGCCTATTGTCTTCCCTTTATATCACTATAACAAAGTGTTCACCCGCCTGTTCCCAGTTAATGCACGTCAATGCATGGAGCACAGTTTGCGTACGTCAGGCATTTTAGGGGGAAGATGCTTTGAATAGGAACAATCTCTTATGTCAAGGTTTTCGTACATTTTGAATAGAAGTAAAAATATCGTCACAAGGTCCGAGGGGAACACAAAAAATCCATGAAATTTGAACGCAATAGTACACCTACTGCTTGTATATTTAAAGTTATCATCATATCACTGTAAGTGAACGTCTGAACCTGAGAGATGGAGCTAGCGACAGGACCATGTGGATCAAAAATAAAAGAACGAAACAAAAACGCCTTCACTAGTTACGCAGCAACGTTTATCTTACATGGCAGCAATAGTCGAGACGTTGACTCTCAACGTGCCCAATACTAAAATCATGTTCTATCATTAAAGTATAAAACTAGAAGTCGAACACTAATCACGCACCAAAATTGACATCCAAACACTGGGATACAAAAGAAACACGGAGGGTGAGGATAAAACATAAAACACGCAGAGACTAAAATTAACTTGTCTGAGGGTGTTTAGAATCTTGCTTTTCATCACAAGTAATATCTGTATTTAATCTCTTTTTAATGAATACCCTATCACTATTATTGTTATTGTCATCATCACTGTCATTGTAGGCACCACTCTATGATATGTTCAACTATGTTTGAAAAAAGAAGTAGAAGAAGTAAAGTCCATGAACTGGTAGAACACCTACGCAATATGCACTATCATAAAGTTGTAATTTTGTATTTAACAAAGTGACTGTGGATCCCTCTGGGTGAACCCCTATGAAAACCAGCCTTTGGCTGACGAAGGTGTTCCACCCCATGAGTGGAAAATAAAGATTGCGTTGAATTGAATTGAATTGAATTAAATTGAATTAAATTGAATTAAATCAAATCAAAATAAATTGAATTAAATTGAATTGAATTGAATTGAATTGAATTGGATTGGATTGAATTGAAATGAATTGAATTGAATTGAATTGAATTGAATTGAATTGAATTGAATAGAATTGAATTGAATTGAATTGAATTGAATAGAATTGAACTGAATTGAATTGACTATAATCAAAGAAAGTGTATCTTCCAAGATAGTACTTGCGTGGTGTCTGTGTGGGTCTACGTGTACGTGGAACTACAGATACCACAATAAAGAGTTTTGTTGTCAACTTCGATCATCCTTCGTTATTTTGTTTTTGGTGTTGTTGTTTTGTTTCGTTTTGTTGCGGGGCTTTTGTGCTTACAAAACACTTTTAATAGTATGTTGCATTACGTTGCTGACCTTTAAAATTGCCTTAATTTTCATACCGAGAATCTGTTCCGTGTTGCATAGAATCAAAGTGGGGTATAATTCAAAATACGATTAGTATCTTGCTTTCTTTTTTGTTTGCTTGTTTCAATTTAGTCACAAAAGCCTAAGATTGAGAACTTCGTTTGGTATTCTTACTTCTGGTCAAGCAAATTCAACACTAAAAGTAATTTCTATTAAGATTTATAGTTTCTGGATTGCTAGTGTAGCATTAGGATCCAAACTAAATCTTGTAGGTAATTTCTCCTATCTACTTTACCGGAGCTTTTAAGAGTCTTATAATATGACGCCAAGACTAAGTATAAATATTGATTAATTTTGTTTTCAACAGATTACCTTACTCCTAATACTTCGATGAGTTGCAAATAAGAATTTGATTTTTTTAAAGCACAAAAGAGAATAATACAAGCTTGGATAAAGAGATCATATGACTATCAATGAACTCACATTGTAGAGTCTACAGTTTACCCCAGCCAAACCAAGGATTACACACGAACAGAAGTCTATTGTCAGTATAGGCTTACGTGGGTACATGCATATGGGAACTTTCACATAAATACGATACTTAAACATACAAAAGTATTGTTGTAATTTTGGTCTTGATTTCGGACTCTAACATCCTGCAAGATTCAGTCACCGGGTCGTGACTTGTAACGACTTGTTACGACGTGTGACCATGTAACGACGTGTTACGCTAGAGACAAGCTGCTGCGGATTGAAATGTATTTGTGCGGTGCAGTTGACTTCCACAGGTTTGGTGAATATTCGCCTACGAGGGCGTACACACAGACCAGTCTCTTTCTACCAACCGGGCGTGTCCGTGTTGTGATATTGCATAATGAAGGCGATGATGAATGACTTCACTGCACCTTGTTCGACGTTTCTATGACAACAGATTCCATAGTATCCAACATCCCTCTCTCTCGTGCCTCGAGCCTTGAAGCGTCAAGCTGTAGACAAATGTGAGAAGAGAGAGAGAGAGAAAGAGTGACAACAAATGACAAAGAGAACAAGAGGGAGACATAGATTGATAGACACAATGATCACAAATCAACACACGCAAAAAAAAACAACAAACACTCATAAGAGAAAGCAAAGCAAACAGAACAAATAAAAATGGTTAATGGTAATTCTGATTGATGCTCTCGGCGCAATTAACAAATTGGCCGATTGAGAGTCATTTATATTGTATAATGTCGATGCGGCCATAGCACTTTATCACTCGTCTGTTGGATCTCACAGGAGTCGACCTGCAATTTGGAGAGATAGATCTGAGATGGGTCTGTCACGTGACCAACCGACAGCCAAGTTGACAGAGAAATTAAATACTATAATATCCAACAAATTTTCCACTATCATTCACCTGCTGATTAGACCTATCAGTTATCATCTCCCGTCAAACAGGAAAAGGTCAAAAGCGTATAAATGATTTAGTATTTGGAGCTGGCAAGAGAGGCTCGGACAATCGATTAATCTGGAGAACATTTCACTCTTTCGCCAGCGTCATGGATAGAAATAAATTAGGAAATTTATGGTCGGGTGGTCAAGATCAATAAACTTTATGAGAGTGGAAATAGAAGGAAACCATAACCCAAAGAGAACTGTGGATTAAGTGAAAGCAGCAACATTAGTAGAACACATCAGTGAAAGTTTGAGAAAATCGGACAATCGACGCAAAAGTTATTAATTTTTAAAGTGTTGGTGCTTTAATGACTTGATAAGAAGACTACTAGAGTTCAAACAATATAAAGAAAATATGAAGAGAATTCCACAAAAATTCATTTTTCATGAAAATTACACATTCCATCAGCTTGACACTGACATATGTTAAGGATAGTAATTATTCGCCCTGCTTTCTGAAAGCGGTTAGTCAAGTGCTCTTTCATTACACTAGAAAAGTGAAAGCATGCTGAATTTTCTAATTGTCATAAACTCAAGTAGTCTCCTTTTCCATAGCAGGGTTTCCAACACCAAAACTTTCAAATGCATAACTTTTGCATCGATTGTCCGATTTTCCTCAAACTTTCAGCGATGTGCTCTAATGCTGCTGCTTTCACTCAATCCACATTTCTCTTTGAGTTTTGGTTTCTACTTTCTTTTAATCCCTAAATGCAACGGGGGCACACAAACACCTACAACTGGCACCCTTTGCTCTCATCTGGTGGAGGCTAGGGGAGATTATCTGTTATACACGGAGGAATAGACAGCGGCTTGTAGGAAGGAAGTAATCTGCGTTTGTTGGACATGATTGAGTTACAATAAGAAAACCATTTTTGTTTTCATTTCTTCATCCTCTGCTACTGTCACATAAACTGCATGGGAACTTGTACGTGTAATGCATTTTATGTTTTCCAAAAGCATTGTGAAATTATGTCATTGGCATAATCATGATGTTAGGAAGAAGCTTATCTATGCATATTTTAATGACACAACAGGTAGTTATAAGATATTGAAGTATTAAAAAAATTGAAAGTCGACATTTATAGAAGGTTTGACAACCTTAATGATACACAACCCACTGGTGTTTACTTTGATACTTTTGTACTTTCTATCACTATCTAGAAATGTAATTTGAAAAAGATGATGCAATAAGGGATTGAGTTTTTCCTGTCTTCTGCTTGAGTTGCCATTTCAATGCACTTTTCTTTTTATCAACAACAGCCAGTGTTTTTCATTCATTAGTTCACCATTTCAGATAACGCTAATGTTCTTGTCTCATTTGCCTTCCACTTTTCAACTGTCGTCAATCATGGATAAACGCGAAACCTAAGTAATCAGATTGGCTTAACGAGCAAAATTTGAGGAAAGAAAAGATCGCAAGAGAGAGAGAAGGGAAGGAGGAAAGAATTTCTATAGGAAATTTGCGATAGAGCATTAGTGAATTGCAACGCAAATGTAATCAAACGTCGAGAAACTTAATTAGCCTCCAGCAGTCGCTTTCTTTGACATGTACTTCTCGCGGGCAAGCTGACCCCGGGATCAACTGTTATAAGTGTCACGTTTATGATGAACTTTTGCTTTCAAGCTTATGGAAGGACACAGAATGCTTTCAATATTTCTTAACCCTCAAAATGTCAAGAAATTCAAGTCATATGATGGTCAACAGAATTAAAAACAGTTGATTATTAAATTGTTAATTCATGTGTTTATGGCTCTGAATTGTGATGGCTGCAAATGTACACAATAAAGCAATTGATAGGGACATGGTGAAAGTAACAAGAAAAACAGTAAGCCAGTTACTGATTTCACTCCCTGCCCTGTACATGTCAGTTTACAATTTCCCTTTAAAACCTCGCTTGTTTAGAATAGTAAAAATCTGCTTAAAACATTGCGTTATACAGCAGTCACTGACATTGGCTATTTTGCCTAGACCTATATTATTACTCATTCCGATCCAAGCGAGTATGCAAATCAAGGTCATAGACAGAATCACATCGCAATACCTTTTATCTCGTTTAATTGATGCGCATCTATATCAAGTGGCAAGTCCACCCCCACCTATTCAATCTTCATTTTTTTTTTTCACTTTTCCCAATCATCAGCGTTTACAACGTTAACTTCCCTCACATTGTTCGTCAGTACTTTGCGCGTAGCGACATCAATACCAATATGAAACAAAAATTTGTTATCATTTAGTGCTTTCAAACTGAACCAGGCTACATGATTTCCTCTACTGTTGTTTGATGTTTGTTTCCACTTTCTATTTTTTTTTTGGGGGGGGGGGAGGGGTGGTAAATAGTTGAATGAATCAATATTGCCACTCATTATTATGCTTTCCTCTTGTTCCACCCACAATGAAATTGTAAGTGATCGTGACCGGAAGTGGCGTTATTAACGGAAACGCTACCGTGTGGACAAAGAATTGTGATTTGGCAGGGAACCTCGCATGTGACAAAAGATCTTTCAAACTATAAGGTCATTAGATCTGTTACGATTAAAATTGTTTGCCTGTTTTTCTAAACCCAAACGGTTTTTCCAAGTGTCCTTGAGAATCTAGTATGGATGATCACACCTAGTGCAAGCAAGATTGATCATATCGATTACCAACACTTATTTTACTAGATTGCTCAGATGTTTACTGAACTAGGTGAACCACTGCTCTAGTTTTACTAAAGTTTTCTGGAGTAATACTAAGTATATCTACTGGTATCGCATTATGCGTAGCCTATTACAACTTATATGTATATTCTGTCTTTCTTTCGTTATGTACAGTCACATTTTTAATATACTGACTTTATATTACTGACTGTATTTCATATTATAATTTACAAGTGTCATATTGTTCATACGCGAGAAAAAGAAGAATTAACAGAGAAAGGCATAAATGCCAGCGGTTCTTATCCAGTCAAGAAGACGAGATCTATTGGTTACATTTGCGTAACTCCCATTTTATCAAAAAATTTCGACATGAAGACAAGTTTAGAATGAAAACGGCCCTTACCTCCCTGGGCCTCTGCGCTTCTCCGTTCCTCGCAAAGTACCCGTTCGGTTTCCTCTTTGTGAACGGGTTAAACTTCTTTTTGGCTCGATATCGCTTGACTCCTCTTCGCGCTGAGCCGCCACCGTTTACTCTGCTTGACGCGCCGTTCGTTGAGGGCGTAGTTCGACTCATTTCAAGGAGATCCACAGAAGTTGTCTGCCTATAGCGTTTGAATTTTAATGGAGAAACAAGCATAAATACATTTACATTACAAAGTTCATGCACCGATAGATAGATAGATAGATAGATAGATTGATAGATAGATAGATGGATGGATAGATAGATAGATAGATAAATAGACAATATCTAATATTGTATATTTGTAATGATATACTGATGCTTATTGTGATCACTCTTTTCTTTGTTATAGTATGGTGTTGTCAATTTTCTGTATTTTTCCTCTGTTTTTACTGAAAGTGTTGATTAAATCGAAATCTGAATCTGAATAGAAAGATAGACAACACGTAAGTAACAGGAAAACAAAGAGAGATCAATTTCAGCCACATTCTCAAAAAGACGTTTGAATAATAATCATTGTCATGTCTTTAATTGAGATACAGTGTCGGGCGATCGTTAAAGGGCCGTTAACGATCGCCCCGACACTGTACAGGCATGCTAGCCTAGAAACATTGAACTGCACATCACTTGAATATGAGACCATTCTGAAGCAAATAATTTTCACACAACAGATATATGAAGAGCTTGTTTCCAAAAGGCGCTAAATCCATAATTTTTCATGGATTTAGCGCCTTTTGGAAGCAAGCACTTCATATAATGTACTCTTAAATGAATCCCGCAAGGATTGGAACAATCATCCCCAAGCATTCCCACTGATTCCCACTGATCAGTCACTAGTGACTAGCCATCCCCTTAAAGGGTGTGTACAGTTCTGGTCGAGGCGAGGATTTAGCGAGATATTCAGAAAACACTCTACGAAATGTCAAAGAGCATGCAATTCTAAGGGGTATCAAAAGTTTATTTGATAAAAATCGGTTTTGAAATGGCTGAGATATCCAAAAACAAGGTGAAACAAAGAGATCATAATAAAAGGTGTGGCCTGTAGTCTTTTATTATTATCACTTTCTTGGATATCTCGGCCATTTGAAGATTAATTTTCATCAAATAAACGTTGAATCCTTCTTGAAATTACATGCTCTTTCATATTTTATACGAGGTTTTGTATTATCTCACTTAGGAATGCTCAAAACATGAATCCCTACCTCAACCAGTACTGTACAGTCCCTTTAAGGATTGATTGATCCCAAAATTGTCCCTAAGATCAGTTGGGATTGATTTTAGCGCATAATGATACGATTGACCCCACTGTATTTTTTACATTTTTTTTTTAATTACTGGCGTCCGGTGCTTCCAGTATATTTGATATATGCAATTTTTTGATGACACAGAATGTCAAGAGAAAGCGATTACACTGAAATTGATATCAGTGATCCAGATAAAGTCGAGAAGGACAAGCTTCTCTTTCTCTCAGAATCACACTATTTACCTCGGGTAAGTGACGTCGTTGTCGTTCTGTAGCCCAGCCGACAGGTTGTATATTATATTGGTCCTTCCCTCGATGTCGCGTACATCACACGCCGATGGGGAGGTTAGGGACCGGGCGCTACCCCGCCAGCCCTGCCCACTGTGCTGCAACAAGAAGTCCGGTGCCTCGTGGCCAAGAGCTCTTAGCTCGTAAATGATGCGGACACGATCCTCGGGGCTTAGCTGGTCAATGCCGTGCTCAACGATGTCGGCGCCTAGAATTTCGTCGACCTCGGAGCAACTGCAGTTTGTAAAGATGATTTGCGAGGGAATAAATTCTATCAAATATGGCACACCACATTCCACATACACGTACATAAACACTTTACCTTAATTTACACCAATTATCATTCTCTACGACTGAGCCTATTGGAAAACTCTGCATTACAATGCTGAGCATAAAAAGCACATATATCGTATTGTTCTTTAGTTATGTATTTCCCTGTCTTAAAGACTGATGTGGACCAAGGAAGATGTTCACATACCGAAGCCCAATCGTGATATTGATGGTATATAGCAGGATGAACGATACTACCAGCGTCCATATTGTCATGGCAACCAGCATAAGGGCCTGGATGCCCAGTAGCTCCCAGCCTCCTCCATACAGCAGGCCTGGTGGCAAACAGTGAGAATGACAAGAGCAAAACAAATCAAACACGAGGTCAATAGCTAGAACTTCCAAAATACAATCACTTCCTGAAGTGATGCTGATATATTCGTTAGATGGAGTTCGTAACCATGAAGCCAGAGGAGAAGATTAAGAGGAAGAGGAGGAGGAGGAAGAGGAGGGAGGGGATAAGGAGAAGGACAAAGAGAAAAAGGAGGGAGGAGGAGGAGGGGTAGGAGGAGGAAGAGGAGGTCTGGCGGGGGAAGAGGAAGAAGAGGAGGAGGGATAAAAGGAGGAGGAGAAGGACAAAGAGGAAAAGGAGGCCTTGGAGGAGGAGGAGGAGGAGGAGGAGGAGGAGGATGGGGAGGAGGAGGAAGAAGAGGAAGAGGACGAGGAAGAAGAAGAAGAAGAAGAAGAAAAAGGATGAGGAGGTGGAGGAGTAGGAAGAGGAAGAGGAGGAGGGGAAAGGGGAAGAGGAGGAGGAGGAGGAGGAGGAGGAAGAGGAGGAAGAGGAGGAAGAGGAGGAGGGGAAAGGGGAAGGGGAGGAGGAAGAGGAGGAGGAGGAGGAGGAAGAGGAGGAGGGGGAAAGGGGGAAGAGGAGGAGGGGGAAAGGGGAAGAGGAGAAGGAGGAGGAGGAAGAGGAGGAAGAGGAGGAGGGGAAAGGGGAAGGGGAGGAGGAAGAGGAGGAGGAGGAGGAAGAGGAGGAGGGGGAAGGGGAAGAGGAGGAGGGGAAAGGGGAAGAGGAGGAGGAGGAGGAAGAGGAGGAAGAGGAGGAGGAAGAGGAGGAGGGGAAAAGGGGGAAGAGGAGGAGGAGGAAGAAGAGGAGGAGGGGGAAGGGGAAGAGGAGGAGGAAGAGGAGGAAGAGAAGGAGAGGAACAGAAATTGTGAGGGAAGAAACTAAACTTACCTGGTCGGTGGTTTAGATTCTCAATGTTGTCGGGCTGCGCGAAGATACCAACAGACAGGATGGCCCATGAGGCGGCCAAGGCGTGCACTCCAATCACCCCTACCGGGTCGTCGATTTTCATTCTCTCCAGCAAGTGGGGCGTGAACACCGCTATCACTCCACCAATGGCTCCTATTAGCAACCCTTCCCAGGGGCGGGCAAGGGCACAAAGTGCTGGGACGAAAAAGGAAGCAGAAGTTCTTTAGGTATGGGATGATTTAAATCGCTTCGTCTCTTGAAATTCAAAATGAATCCAAACATATATGTAGGGAATATGACCAGAAATGACATGAATGAAAATGAGAAAAGGAAATAGGATTCTACCGTGATTCGAACCGGAGGCTTCTCGATTGTTAGTTAGGCTATAGGCTGGTGCTTTCACCGACGGGGCTGTTGGAAACCTTATCGTACAGTTTTTGTCGCTGAAACACATAATTTTCATTGCTCGTGTCAACAGAAGCCTGTTATAAGCCTGATATAGACCCGAAGAATATAAATTAACTTCCAGATAAATGCAAAGGATTAACAAAGTGATGCCGCTTTTTGTTTACTTATATACAATATATTTATATGATGATGCGAAAACTATGGTACATGGTGATGCAAAACTATAAATAATGCGAAGACTATTATACCTATATGGCAGATCGGGGAGGGGGATACAATACATTGCCAGTAAATCCTTTTATGACTTTAAGCTAACGATCTAAAATACTTTGAAAAGCAGATAGAAGTCGGATCATTGGGTTACTGTAGTGATAGTTTGTTCTACGTCCTTCATGTTGTCATTAGCGAGCTGTAGGTCTGCGACTCGAACGCTAAGACGACGCTAATTTGGCAAAAAATGACGTTCTGCACATGCGCCACGCAGCTGTTTCCATTGTCCAACCCTGAGATCCTGGGAGGCTGCGTCGTCTTAGCGTTGGCGTCGCAGATCTAAACTTCGCTATTATGTTTGATTTCATTTCATTTATTTCATTCCTTCTTTCTTTTTCGTCAAACATAACACGAAATGTATCAGAAGATATAACATAGGCATGTATTCGACTTTACATGGTAGATAATGGTTAACAAATACGAAATTATACATGCATACCGGCAAAATACAAAGTTATGTTTGGAGGATGATGCGTTAACTCCGTTCCCTTTTTGACCCTCCATTGCAATCCATTTGCCTTTTTTCTTCTGCCTTATAAAAAGATGAGAATAGATATCCTTGTCTGCAGATATGTCTAATTACGAGGAAGGCTATTACTCTTCAAGCTCAAAGCACATACACATTGTCAAAACAACAATGCCCGTATGATTCATAACAGAAAAACATCCACTCACGCACTCGCGCACAATGACTTTGCATTCATTATCAAATCAATGAGAATGACACTCTCTCTATAATCTCTCTAACCAAACGTTAATTATCTACCAATGGCAAATTGCGAGGAATACAATACATTACAAACATTAAGCTATCTCTAAGTTTCCCCTCTTTGCATTTTATCCGTTGTATGACATCCCTATCTGCCTCAATATAATCCACGAGCGACTAATGGTTGGAGGAAAACCAATTGTAATGTATAATTGTGTTTATGATTCGAAAAAAAAAAAATGATGATAATGTCAGAGAATCACAGCAATGGAACCAATTGGCCTCTAAATTACATTTTCTATTTATGTACGAACGGTTAGCATGATAATCAAAAAGGTGAAAAAAAGCTTGGCCTCGGGCCTTCTTGACTGATTCAAATTCACGAGGAGGGTTACAAAGTAGCAAGGGAAGGTAAAGTCAAAAGATCTTCTTTTTTTTTACACAAATAACAAATCATGTAAAAACAGAATACATCGCATTCTTGTTCGAGGCGAACTATTTTGTGATCTGAATCTTGAGAGGAATTATCTCAGATGATATCATCTGTCTCCTTGATTTTCGTAAGGTTTTGGGATTGTTTTAGGATATTTTATGGTGATATTATGATACTATAATGTTACTATGGTTACAAGAAAAATGCAAGTCGCAAGTGATATCAACTCTTTCAAGATAAGAAAAATCCGACTATGTGTCCTATCAAAAGACAGGAACTAATGTCTGTGCAAGAATAAAGTTTATCGGCATGCTGCATTCTATTTCTAGGTAGTGAAGAAACAAATTCATACAAAGATAACGGAACTACGGTATTTCTCTATTCTGTTAGTCTTCCATGCAGTAATGGAAAAGTTCTGCATTAATCGCAGTGCTGAAGAACATCCATGCGTCATTCAATATGTGTTAGCGAGACATATGACAACATAATGATTATATGAATAGCATCAAAGGCACGAAATTGGATGAATGTATATGGGAGGCTGCTCATTATTGATGGATATCATACGTGATTACTTAATGTGTACAAAAAATGCAAAACATGAAACACAGAATAATGAAGACAATGACAAAAAGAAGGAATAAAATGTACAAATCAAAAGTGGATAAATACTTACACGTCGGGATAAGTGCCAAATATTTCAAAACATAAAATACTCTTTTGGCTTTACAGGAAACATTTTCTTTGCAAAGAAGGAGCATGCAATGCTATACGAGTTCTATTACAAGGGCAAGGCTGATAAATCACCTGTCCCAGCGACAAGCCCGCCAAGAACACCGTTGATAAGATCTGAAATATCAAACTGACGTTTTTTTGTCAGCCAGCTTCCGAACAGCCCGACAGATCCACCCCCCACAGAGGACATGATGGTATTCCCCGCAGACCTGATGTGAAATCAACAATAGAAAAATGTGGAGAAACGGTACGAGGATGCGTCACTATGGAAACATGTAAATTGCGTGCAATGAACGGGTTATCCATGTACCTGTGGCGCCCACGAGACCCCCTAGCACGCCATTCATGAGATAGCCCAGTTCGAATTTGCATCCATTCGGTCTCAAGAAGAAGCTGATGGTCATACCGACTATACCGCCCCCTACGGATGACAACAGCGTAATGATGGCTGACCTGTTCAAACAAAAATGAACGTTACATACAAAAACAGCTTTGCATAAGTTACTTACTTACTTACTTCCCTAGAATTGTAACCAGGATTGGTGGATAGTCAATATAAGACCTCTTTTACACGATCTAGATGTTATCTCAGAAATCTATGATCATTATAACTAAGAAGTCGCTAGACGTCAAATATGCATAATCATAGGACAAAAGATAGAAAAACCATCAATGCATAACATCAACACCCCATTTTTGAAGTTTTGATTATTAGCACATGAAATCTCACAACAAAATTTTAACACGACGAGTATTTTTTCTCTCTCTAACATGGTGTTTGTATTCTTAACAATACCAGAACACTTTACACTTCTCACTACGTCTGATATTTCTCCAAGATCCTTTTTTCGATACGTCACGTTTAAGTGCAGCTTGTTGGTCTCAGAGAAATTTGATTTGTACACGAGAATGAAAAAAAAGAAGAAAAAAGAATGGACGGAGAATGCTGTTTATATTATAACCTGCAAATTAGTTTGCACTAAAATGCACTTAGAACTCTATCTGATTACATCACCTTTAGATAACAATTTTGTTTCCCTGATGTTCGAGTGACTGCTAATAGTAATTTCAGTAATGAGCTATACCAGCAACATCTCACAATTTCGCAGCCAAATCCCTTTCCCCGTTACACAAACACTCTCTCTCTCTTGCATCCCCCTTTCTCTCTCTCTTTCCCCCTTTTTGCATTCATCCCATGCAACCAACCGTGTTGCCAGTTTCCACTTCCCGCCTGAAATGCCAAACGTGCTGCCGCAGTTGAATCCAAGCCACCCCCACCAGAGCATGAACATGCCCAGTAGAGCGTTGGTCGGGTTGCTCATCTCGCAAGGACGTCCGTTCTCGAAGCGACCACGGCGCGGCTTCAGCATTAGGGTGGCGGTGAGTCCCGTTAGGCCCCCGACGAGGTGGACGGCGCCTGGGATGGGGCAGTCAGAGACGGACGAGATTCTTATAGTCACGTGATACTCAGAATATGCACATAGTTCCATTTTGCGCATGAGTAGAAAAAAGGTGATAACAGGTCTGTTGTTGTTTTTTTTTAAATTCACTGAGATGAGCATCTGTGATGTAGCCTAATGATTATTCAATACAAATAGTGCTTGCCAGCAAATCCACCTGACAACAACAAAAGAGTTCATCAGAGCTTGTCAATATAACGTGTTTATGCATTCAATACAATACAATGGAATGGACTCTCCCCGAAATGTTAATTGAAGGGCCATTCTGATTACCTGTTCATTCTTTGTCTGAAAACATGGGGCCATTCTGATCACATGTTCATTCTTTGTTTGACAATAATGGGGCCATTCTGATCACATGTTCATTCTTTGTTTGACAATAATGGGGCCATTCTGATCACCTATTCATTTTTTTGTTTGATAACAATGAATTCCGTGCATTGTTACGTCGGGCCAATCGATATATCGATTTGAAAACGAGTACTTAGTAAAGTACCTAACCAATTGAGGAAAAGAAAATAAAGGTCCTTTATGCAAATGGGCACATGGCTCATTAGATGCAAAGTAATATATAATCAAAGTCTGACACCATTGGTTAGAACACAGGTTGCAAAATGCATGATAAAATCTATGCGATTAGATTACAATGCAAGTGCCAGTTAATCGTGAATGTATTCCGCAGTGATTTTTTTAATGATATTCTTTATTTGAATTTCATTCAATGTTACCATCATTTTCACAATGAAACGGATAATATGAATAAAAATAAGCAGCTGTATCCTTTACACTCGTGCTGCTGAATTACATTTTTTAACATACAATAAAATATGTTGTGCAAATCATACCAGTATAAAAAAGTGATATAAATTCTGCATAAATCTATGACACCACAGACACACACACATACTCCTTTCCACTCAAATAAAACAAGGACAACATTGTAAACTGGAAGTGCTTATCAAAGTAACATAATTTGGACACCAATAATGAGAGAGTTCTGTCTTTCCGATGTTCACGTGTTTTTTTTTTCTTTTCCACAGCAGTAGAAATTAGAACTTGACAATAGACTAATTTGTCCCGCATTAATATAAAAAAAAAATAAGCTGCAAAATAGAATAGAAACATGTACAAGGCACACACACACACGCACACTAATTCGCCTTTGTTTGTGAGCTGATGGGGAAAAAAGAAATGAATTCTTTGACACCGTATTTTAATATGCAACAGAGGACCGTTCGTTCGCATTCAGTCAGTAATCTCCAAATACCATACAGGATGAAATAAAACAACAGACACCAAAGGCCATACTCGCAAGATGTTTCTTGGAAGCCGTACGAGGGCGATACCATTCGATTGTGCCAATTAATTGACCAAATTGATTAGAAACGATAAAAAGGTCATTTCTGATACAGCATTTCGTAAATTCAATATGGCAAAGGGTCACTACCATGCTATGGAAATGGTTGAACTATTCTTTCCACGAAATCTAATATGCATCTTAATTCGTGAACACACAGTATGCCGTTGTCATTTTGGGATTAAATTTAATGATTCAAAGCCTTGTATCATTTGTCTTAGAGCTTCATTACAAATTTCACGACAGTTGCAACAAAACTGAATGTCTTATATGTACGGGCAGTTGGCATGGTTTCCACAGGTTACTTTTAAATGGCCACATAAACCACGTGGTGTTGACGTCACTTGTTTCGGAGTTTCTCTTTGGCTTTATCCAAGTGGAGATCGAAATCGGATTTGCTCTTATCATCGATGCGTAAAAATTCAACACCATCCCGTTGATATGATCTTGAGAAAAGTCAGGACAAAATATGGGTAGGGGATTACTAGAGTGAAAGGCTCGGTCACGTGACCCAGTCGTTTTTTTGCTGCATGACTGACATTCACGTGTTCATGAATTTCTGCATATCTGTCCGCAGCGCAGCTCCATATATAGCTCCATAAATGGTTTGAGCCAATGCATTCGTTGCAATACGTCCCATCGCCATTAGCCTACTTGTCTCGTTTTGATGTCTTTTCAGTTGATAATGTTGTTATCTATTTCCATTGGACGAATTCATTTCATTTCATCAATTGTGACTAACGAGGTGATCAAGCTATCTGTTTACAAATTGCCAGCCATTCTGGCTAATTTCCACGAACTAATATCATTAAACTTTTATTGTAGCAATAATAGTAATTCCAATCAATTTGTTTCTAATCATAATTCGAGGCCGATACTTTGGTGTATAGGTGTTTGGACGTCGATCTAAACGGTTCTGACAATAATTGGTCTTGTACATGTAATGTATTCTCGCCACAGATGTCAGCAGTGACTGGCAGAATTCAATATGTGAAGAACATCCTGGAGGAAACATTAAAAACTAGAAATGTCGCTATGGCGACTGATGCCTCCGCCATAATGCATGATTCTCCCAATAGGTATATAGCACAATGTCTTCACAATGTGTGATGACAGTTTCACATAACTGGCAAAATATCGGACAGGTTTGTCAGAAATATCTTGAATGCTCACTTTCCATGAACTGGGTTTGCTATAATTGTCTATTAAGGAGTGCAGGTACACATATTTGGGGAATTGAAAATTTTTACTTGACTTCTGACCGACCTTATTATAAGTTTATGCATTGAGTATAATTTTCAAGGTATGAAGAAAGAGTGTAATTACAGTACATATATATATATTTTTTTTCATTCAAACCCGACCTTTGACCCTTAACCTTTGACTTTTGACCTTCTGGCTAGAAATTTCCAAGAGAATCTCCAATACATGTACATATATTAAATTTTAAAACTAATAATGGAATCATTGCATATACTGTACTAGTATATGAGGGAAATAGTAACATTTTTAGGAGTTGATCTTGACCTTTGACCCCTGACTATTGACCCATGACCCCTGAATTCCCTAGATAATCCCTGCCAGTCAGTACATGCATATGTACCAAGTTCCATGAAGATACATTGAACCATTTGCAAGAAAAGTGATATTGCAACATTTTCATCTAACCTTTGACCTCTTGACTTTTGACCTTATGACATGAAACTCTCTCTGGAGAATCTTTACGCAGTAGTACATGTCTACACTAAGTTTCAAGAAAATAACTACTGGCATTGCATAGATATGGGGGAAATAGCAACATTTTTAGCATTTGACCTTGACCTTTTGACCTTTGACCTCTTGCCAATGTCACAAAAATCTACTCAACTAATTGTCCCATCATACATCATCCTTGGACCGAGTTTGGTGAAAGCTGCTTCATCCAGTTTTGAGTTATCACGTAAACAGATAAATTTTAGGATTTGACCTTGATCTTTGACCTTTGACCTCTGTCCGATTTCACTGAAAAACTAATCAAGTAATTGTCCTATCATACATCATCCTCCAACAAAGTTTGGTGAAATTTTCTCCATCCAGTCTTGAGTTATCGCGTAAACGGATACAATTTCATGATTTGACCTTGACCTTTGACCTTTGACCTTTAGCCGATTTCACCCAAAATCTAATCAAATCATTGCCCCATCATACTTCATACTTGGACCAAGTTTGATAAAATTCCAGTAAACATTACTCAAGTTATCGCGTAAACGAAAGCGGACGGACGTACGTACGGACGTACGGACGTACGGACGTACAGACGTACGGACGTACGGACGTACGGACGGACGGACGGACGGACAACCCGAAAACATAATGCCTCCGGCACCACTTCGTGGCGGAGGCATAAAAAAGAATAAAGGGAAAGTCCAAGTAGGGATACAGCTTTGAGAGAGGATATAATATGCTAAATAGGCTTAATGTTAATGACACAGATGTCATTAACAAGACAACGAAACTGAATTGTTTTTGAAGGAGTAAATGTAATTATCATTTACTGTATTTGAATTCTTTTATGGTTTAAAGGGGCTGTACAGTACTGGTTGAGGTGGGGATTCATGTTTCGAACATTCTTAAGTGAGATAATGAGAAACCTCTTATGAAATGTGAAAGAGCATGTAATTTTAAGAAGGATTCAACGTTTATTTGATGAAAATTGGTTTTCAAATGGCTGAGATATCCAAAAAAGTGATAATAATAAAAGGCGACAGGCCACAACTTTATTAGGATTTCTTTGTTTCACCTTGTTTTTGCATATCTCGGCCATTTCAAAACTGATTTTCATCAAATCAACTTTTGATACCCCTTAGAATTACATGCTTTTTGACATCTCATAGAGTGGTTTCTGAATATCTCGCAAAACGTTAAATGCTAAATCCTCACCTCGACCAGAACTGTACACACCCTTTAACTTCTGTATTAGTTTTTATCTTGGTATAGGTGAAATGCACACGCGCAGTATGCAAACATTACACTAAGATCATTATTGCAACCTTTGCCACTTAACTAAATAAACCAGTAAAGAAATTGCAGACAAAATCCTACAAAAACTGATTTGGGCATAGAAGGCGTTGCCACCAATAACAAGAGCTCAAAGCAATGTATATCATTATAAACAATAATTCAAAAAGATACAATGATTCGTAATTCTATACCACACAAACACACATCAACCTTCCTCATTCAGCTCTTCCTTTCCTCCTCCTTTATTTTTTTTTCTTCTTTTTCTTCATCATCATCGCATCATCATCTTGAGTCCTCCTCTTACACTCCGCCATTTCTTGTTACCATTGTTACTGACGTATCTTTTCCTTTTACTATCAACATTAAAAGTCACGATCATGAAGAGTGACTTTAGATAATCTTCTTCATCATAACCGCCACCATTGCTATCATTGCCATTTCTTATTTTTCATTCTTAGCATCACTGCAATCCGTTTTATTCATCATATCACCAACATGATCATACCATGACTTCATCATCATTGGGCTCACCTGCTCCCGCTATGTCGACGGCACCCATCCCACGGAACAGTCCCTTTTCTGCCCACACCCAGTGGGCAGGGAAGCAGTAGACTAGGGTATTCACCATGGAGAACACGCAGTAAGCCTCCAGCTTTGTCCTTTCCGCCATGGCACCTGCCAAAAATGACGCCACATGGAAAGAAAAAGGAAATAAGAAATAAATTCATAGGCATTGACTACCCTTGACCGCTGGAAAAAAAAAGTGACAAGGGGAATATTTTCCACCTGTCCTGCCTGTCAGTTATTGCACTATAGGTAACCATGGCTACTCTGTTGATTATCTTTTCCTCATCACATCATTGCTAAACTGCCCCATTAATGGCGCGTCGATGAAAAATATCGATCGGCATAAATTCTTCAAAAAATGCGACTTCCCGATTAACAAGTGAACGCCGTTGATACGAGTAAAATAATAATGACACACAAAAAAGAAACAATCAAACTCAGACAAAAACATGATCAAGCATTCGGCGAGTTTGTTAAACTCTTCAATAACAGCAACGTGAATTCATAAACATATCCGAAAGCTGATGGGGCGCCGTTCTCGGTGTAGGTTCCATTTTGAATTGCATCGTACTTTGTTCGGTAACGATGCGTAAGAAGAAAACGATTACAGGTAAGTGAAGTTACCCTTCGATAGCGGGGTAAAACAGAAACATCCAGTTTTCCTAGTATATAGGGCCTACCAAATGCAATCCAAGATTTCCATTTTTACAACTATCTATAGTGATGCTGCTCCATCCGATTAGTCGACTGCTCAACATATTACATTTCCTAAGAAGAACAGCTGCAAGTTTGATATTGCACGATGGCATCACCAACAATATATATTACTGAATAGGCTGTTTATCGATTTCGCAGTTGTTCGCCTTGCCTTGAGAAAACAGTTATTTGTTTACTAAGGTCATTGTCTTGACCACCCCTGTAAATATCTGTGGTGTTGAATTAAAGATTTCCATTTTTACAATTGACTGATAATGCTGCTCCATCCGATTGGTCGACTGCTCATCACATGACATTTCCTAAGAAGAACAGCTGCAAGTTTAATATTGAACTATGACATCACCGACCATGTATATTACTCAATAGGCTGTTTATCAATATTGCAGTTTATCATTCGCCTTGAGAAAACACTTGTTTGTTTTCTAAGATCAGTGTCTTGTCCACGCCTGTAAATGTCAGTGGTGTCGAATGTTTAAACAAATAGTTGACGGCGTTCTTTTGTGTGCCATGGAACAAGATTTCCAATTCAGTGAGAGATCATTTACCATATTCTGCCAGTCACTATTAAAAGCCTATACTTGTTCATACTGGTGCTGTGTCATGACTGAGTGGGCGAGCATTTTTGCATTTAGATTAAAATAATATTCACTTTGTTGACGCGCCAGATCATAAAGCAGTTCATGTATTTCGGACAGACATTCTAGCACTCTTTCGGTTTTCTGCATGAAGTTCGAAAGAGAAAAAGGCTGAAGCCATTTTGTGCAGCCTATAGCTAAGCAGAGGTAACCCTACATGGAAGCAAGAACAAAATACTCTTCATATAATCATGACGTCATTCTTCTCACTCTCACCGGGGTATCGGAAAGATAATTGCTAATTGCATCCCTGTCAAAAGACCAATTATCGAGAATATTTCCTTTACCATGCATTCTAAATAGATTTTCAATACGACGACGGTATACAATTGATAAAATTGTTTCATTAATTTTGTCAAGGCTGAAAGTGAATAAATGTTAGCATTTTAATGTAATGCATGCCCACGAGGTTACAACAATCATGAATTATTTGCTTGTATTCCTTCATTGTTGACAAAACATTTCGGTACTGGCATATCGAAAACATTATAATCTTGAATGCAATTTTTGTATCTAACCACTATTGGTATATAACAGCAGTCAATACTAAAATTATAAAGATAAAGATGCGTGACACAGCGAGAGGGGAAAAGGATGTCAGTATCGTTGATTGTATTATGCAAATATATGTATATATATATATATATATATATATATATATATATATATATATATATATATATATATGAATAATGCATAGAGTTCTGTGCGCGAGTATGTATGTGTGTAGATGTTTTCTCTTCATGAATACGGGTATTGTTTCGATATTTGGTGAATGTGCCTTTGAGAGGATACTATAGCTTTCTTCGTGATTAGACGGACAAGGATATTGTCACTTAGAGGTAATGTATAACAGTGGACAAAGAAAAGGAAGTGGATTGAAATGGAGGGTCAAAAAGGAAACGGAGTTTCTGCATCATCACACACAATGACAACACGAAGGACGTAGAACGAACTACCACTACAAAAATCGAATGCCTACACTTCTAACGCTATTTATCTCCCACAGCGCATGTGATTATATTATAGTGTTAACACAATATGCGACATGTCTGCATGATGTAAACAGACAGAGCAATCGTCGTGTTCGAAAGAGACAACAACAACTACAACAACAACAAGATGTTTTTAAAAAGATGCGCTCTCACACAGAACACGTAAGTGAATCAAATTGAGGAAACATGGAATGATAAAACTATTATTATTTGGCGTATCAAAAGTTTGCCTGGATTAGCATGGTATGCTTGGAATCTGTGTTTAACATACGTGTTGTATATGGATGTGTAATCGATAGTCTATACCGACTACGAACCACTCATAGTCCTGCATGACTATGTAGAAGCATACCTAGCTCGCCTGTAAAGATGATCAACGTTATCCCTTATAAACACGGAAAACTGATTAAAAGTTGGTTAAGATAATCAGAATCTTGTAATTCTTCTCGATAAAAAGCGGGAGTGTATATTATCAATGATACTCCTAGCACGATTCTCATGGAGGTGCTTGATATACTATTATGTCTCACTTTTAGGGCCTACATCTCCAAGGTACCCATTTTATTTGCACTTGCCGAAAGGTTCATTATAAGTAGCGGGATTTGAATGTAGAACCTACTGTTTAAAGTTCCAAAGCTCTTTTCATAATTCTCATTTAAACTTTGCTACTCGAGTCGATTTTGATGCATGTATGATAACACTTCACTTTTTTTTTCTCCCACTATTGGATGACGTCCACAAAACATTTGAACGTGCTCAATGATGCGTCAACTGCCATTTCCATTACAACAACAACACATGAACAAGGAATATTGATGCAAACTAAACTGTTTACGTACATGCTTACGTGCTTATGAGACAAAATTCTGGTGTCAAATTGGATTTTCTTACAATAATGGAGAAATGGAATTGAAAATATATCAAATCACCACATCAGATCTTCAGGAGCTCCGCCTTGTTCTTGTCACTCTAACAAGATGTTTGCTCGGGTATTAAAGTTGATGGAACATTGACTTGGCTTGGAATGTTTTTCATTACTTGTATCTTTTAGTCTATGACTTTGAAAAGAAAGGAACAAAGCTGGAATAGGTGCAAAAGACATGCATCGTAAATAATAATTTGATGCCCTCTGCCGAATTCGTCGGACAAACCAATCTTTTAACCAACTATATTTAGGACTAATCCTTGAAATAAAGACATCGTAATAATGAAGATCATCTTAAACTTGATTATTACATTAGGAATGGTAATACATGTAATGATAAAACAATAATAAAATGATATCTATAAAACATCTGTAATTGTGGTCACATAACAATAAATATGATAAAATGATGATAAAAGATATAAGCACTGAAATTGTTCTTGAATCCAACAAACAACTAAATTAAAAGAAGAGGTGAAACACAGTCATTGTTGTTGTTATCTTGATGTGATTATTAAAAGAATGAAAATGGCAACGCATATGTCAACAATATCGCAGCCTTCAAATACCTGTCACTACAGGATAAGAAAAACAAATAAGGCAGCTGCACAGATAAATGGTTTTAAGTCTGGTATGTATAATGATAAACAGAAAAGTGTGTGTGCCAGATTTATCCTTCAACTCGAGGCCTTGACGGACGGACTGCATAGATACCTGGCAGCCTCATGGTCACCTACATGTACCTATAACGTGTGATGCCCAGTCACACGGATGAGATGTTCATACATCTTTATAATGAAGAACCTCCGATGCGCAAATTTGATATCCCCCCAAGAGTGGTGGAAATTGTGACAGAAATGTGATTTCCAAAGCATCGCCAGACTTTTGTTATACTAACTGGATGTGTATTGGGATGTCTGACGGAAAATGTGCATGTCAGAGTCAATTTCTTTGAGGATTACGTTGACAGTTTACTTTTTAATACAATGCATTAAAAAAATCATTTGGGACTGTGTAAGAACAACAGGAAATAGGCACATTGCACGTCGCGCTTCAATCATGCAAGATATCTTTCAAGGGATGATAAGCAGGCAGACCCCTCGGTGTATTGCATGATCTCCCCAACTGATGAAAGTTTTCTACCTCAATGTATAGACTGTTTATCATATTTTCTCATTTTGACAGTTCTTCCCGCCAAGTCAGGTGAATAGATAACAAGCATGATGGCAGTCTTTTTCCTAGATGTAACAAAGAAACAACATCTATCAAACATATCCTTCCTACAATGCCGTCCTAATCTTGCGTCCTAGTATCACTGGATTCATTCATTCATTCATTCATTCATTCATTCATTCATTCATTCATTCATTCATTCATTCATTCATTCATTCATTCATTCATTCATTCATTCAAGTTCAAGTTCAAGTTTGTAAAACATTTATTTTCCACCTTTTTCATGTTGTATATCACATACCTAAGATTGTACAAGGAAGGCAGAACCTCAAAAAAGCAGAGCTTGTGGTGAGCTGCCTAACAAAATACATTACATCACAAACACAAGAAACAACAAAAACATAATAGTTTCCATGGCAATATCAAAATGAGATGTTCCTCAAAGAGAAGTATTGCAGTCTAACAGAGGGGCAACAGTAAGTGTGAAAATATGTGACGAGCTACAGCCTAGCAAAAATTGCATATATCAAAGTTAAACGTTACATATTTATAAGTGCTACTAATGTATTCATTCATTCATTTATTCATTCATTCATTCATTCATTCATTCATTCATTCATTCATTCATTCATTCATTCATTCATTCATTCATTCATTCATTTATATTCATTCATTCATTCATTCATTCATTCATTTTTTCATCTCCAACAGAACTTGTAAATACATTTTTTCTCACATAAAACATAAGTATACATATATGGGTACTGACAAATGGAACATTGTCGATGGGGTAATAAATCACCGAAAAAGATGGATTATTTTTCTTTTATCCATAAAGTAGTGAATTTTAAACCCACATTTGGGGATGAGTGAAGTGTCATGTATCAGCTTGATGCAATGTTTTCCTGATGATCGATCCCCGATGGAAGCAAGCAGAACCTGACAGGGAACATCCGCTGAGTGGTGATTTGGAATCGACAAGTGGGAGTGACGTCCTTGACTTTCAAGGTATTATTCATGAAGGTCATCGCAGCAGCATCATCTAAGCTCCATTAAGTTCACCGCTAATCTCCATAATAACATGGGTGGGGTATTCTCTCCAGGATTCCAACACAAGTCTAGTTAAAAAAAAAAATGGTTTAGGGTAATAACTCTCTCGATCAATACCAATCCTACCTGATTATAGTCAAGGAAATTCTTATGTTTGACCAGAGTATACTCCTATGTACAGTTTCAATAGTCATCGTATTTCATCATAATATGGATGGAAATGTATTTTTGGGTCGGAAGAAATATAACTGTCTTCAAAAATGCTCGAGGTATTGGGAAACCCTGGTTCAAACATGCCGCCAGAATATTAGACATTTCAAGACTTATATTCACACATTGACGAAGCAAAATCTCTGGATGCTTTCGAACCGCCAAATGGTCCATACAGCATTGTAGTGTACATGCTGGGAAGCACAATCTTTTGGCGACGGTGCAGATGCAAATTTAGCAAAGAGTATACGAAAGGCGGAGCTGAAGCGTAGAACATGGCATTTGTTTCTCTACCATTTCAAGTGTGAGAAATCTTGGATGTCTATGTTGTCATGACAACCACGGGAACCTCAGAGGGAAAAAAGTGAGATGTTCCAAAGAATTGCTCATTTCCTGTAAACGGTACATGATGCCATTTTAGGAGCCATAGGATTTATATAGTGGAATTAATATCTTTAGGTAAAGCCTGTTTCGGTAGACTTCACCGTTTTTGCGTCATTTGAAGATGTTTGAATTCAACGTTTATCTACTCTTCATTCAATAAGTTTTCCAGTGTAGTTTTCTGTTTCACTCCCGTGTCTATAGAAGTGTCAGCGATAGTTTGTATGTACAACTCAGAATGATTTTTCTATGATATTACCAACCTGACAGGATTGAATCGTCATTGTCAGGCTACAGCCTATAGCTATGGCAGGAGAAGGGTTAATGGTAGGACTATGCTGTTGTATGTAGAAAGTTGATTCAGTCTTGAATGTCACATTATTTGAAATCAAAATTAAATGACAAAGGATTGACTCCACTGAGGTATCAGGTAACATAGGTTTGGTACTGCAGCACCTTTTCAAGTTTCAAGTTTGTAAACATTTAGTTTCCATCTTTTCATGTTGTAAATCACATACATAAAGTTGTACAAGGAAGGCAGAACCTCAAAAAGCAGAGCTTGTGGTGAGCTGCCTAACTTTTGAGTATTTTGACTCTGTCTTCATGTAGACTGATGTAACATAGGAAATAAGTAAACCCATACCATCGAATAAATCAAAAGGCTGGAAAATGAGATTGAGATAGGTTGGGTGGGGGAGAGATGCTGAAAGAGAAGCGGTCAGAGAGATGGTTAGAGAGACGTGATTAGAGAGGGAGATATGCTATTATGAAATGGAGGATGGCACGATATTTGCTCCTGCGACAATTGTTTCATTCTTTTTTCCTCTAAGGACCTAGGATTAGGGGTGTGATAGTGTTTCAGGTTTAGTTTGATGTGAGGATTGAGATTAGGGTTATAGCGTTATGTTTGTGGGTAGATATTATGTTTGGCTTAGCGTGTAGACATTTTTTGGGAGCAATTGTATTGTTGCAGGAGCAAATGTGTCATGGAATCGAAACGGAGGGAGCGAGACGGGGAGAAAGAGAGGGAGAGAAGAAGAGGTCAAAGAAAAAAAGATAGCTGTCAAAAAGATGGCTGTAGATTGAAAACTATTAAGGGGGAGATGGAAAGAGAGTGTGAAATCTATTGTCGCCTTGAAGAGGAAAAGTTCGATGGCATTGCTGTTAACGTCATAACAATCTGGCTGAGTTTGACATTGGTTAAGTGAGTTGGGCTACAGAAGACATCATCCTGCGCTTTAGTAGGTCAAATCACCTGCAATCGACACTATCAGCGGTGCAAACCTAAATGAATAGAATATGATTCGCATTGATTTCAGGTTTGTCCTTTTTTTTCCTCTTGTCTTTTACCTTTTTTCCCTGACACATACATGTACTAGTGTGTCTGCCACGAGACTTTGACAGTATGATCTATTCTTAGCAACATACTTAGAATGTCATACATTTATGAAAGAGAATATCCAATACAACACTAGCTTAAAGATAGTGTTTTAGGGTACTTACTCTCAGGTTTCAAGCATCAGGACCATACTTAAATTCAAGAAAAAAAAATACATATTGTACCTTGAAAGTGTCTATCACTAAAGATTCCACTACCATGGAAACCTTTAAACACTACGTCACTACGCAAGTCACGTGATCCCCTTTCGGAAGAAAAGGACCGATTGCCCTTAATAAAGGGTAACGTACTCACAATGATTCTAAAATATCTACACCTACTTCCAATGCTCTCATGGCAACGGCTATATTCATGATGACGTCATCGATGATGATACCTTGATGGTGACGATGAAGATGATAAAGATGATGATAATGATGATGATGATGATGATGATAATGATGACGATGATAATGGTAATGATAGTGATGATGATGATGATGATGATGATAATGATGACGATGATAATGGTAATGATAGTGATGATGATGAAGATGATACCCTTCAGGCAAGATTTTGTTTCTTCTTCATGAAACCTCACCAATGCAAGTGCAGACAAAATTCTTTTCTTTACCTACTTAGATAACTTCTCGCACAATATATCTCTGCTCCTCTTTTTCCCTTTTATTCAGTAGCCTCTAAAGATATCCCCTTTTCCCTTTTATTCAGTAGCCTCTAAAGATATCCCCTTTTTATTCGAATAAATTGTTATATATAATGCTATTCATATTTTGTTCATGCTATTCATCAACACAACTTGGTGCTAAAAAAGAAAGAAACGAAATAGCGGAAATTTCCTTGTTTCGGCCGCCTGGCTAAAAATATAGGTCAATGACAACAATTTATTTAAGCAATTACGTCCCCATCCACTATCTATAAGCTTGACAAATAACAAGTGTGTGAAATGGGTAGCCTATAAAAGTAGATGCGGCATTCCAAAAAGGCTTATTTAACGAAATAAAATTGACCTCCGAGGCAGCTGTGATGCATCTAACAAAATTTCATAATCTGAGTGATGAGGGTTGCCAAGCAACGTGGATAAACGGGAAATTGATATGTCGTGAAGGCGAGGAATGGGTAATAGGGCATGATCACAGAATGCATGTCTTTCTTTGTGCGAAAAAGATGTAGAAATAAACAAGATTTGTAGGGTGATCATTATTCTTTTGCTCTATTCCTGTTGTGGGAAGCATGAGAAGATTGTATCATGTATAGCTACTCGCTCCGTGATTCTATCAAGAGTGTATAGTTACACCGGCGACGATTCGGTTAAAAAACAGCTGCACCCATCATTGATAACAACATTCTGCATCAGACAATCAAATAGGCAAGTTTTACAACAACAGCACCTTTCAAGCACAAGTCATAACCTTTTCAACGCGAGTATGTGAACAGGTGATGAGCGTGCGTGCATCTATGTGGTGTATCAAATGTGTGCGTGAGCGTGGTTTTTGGCCTTGATGTTATTGTCCAAACAGACTTTTTTTTTCCAACTCGACTTTGCGAAATAAATGGTTGGAAGTCTATATGAAAGAAAATATCGACAATGATATATAGCATTCATTTATATATATGTAAACTTGCAGCTATTCGCGCTATGTCAAATACGTAACCCAGTCTGATACTGTAGCTTATCCTGGGCGGCTTTAACAGTCATCAATCATCAGACAAAATTCAACTGAACATGCTGACGGTTGTTTCCTAATCTGTCATGGCATTAAATTTGTTTACAGGCAAGCAGTACGTACTCATTGACATATAAGCCATAATCCACAAATTCTTCATAGCTCGAAATCCTTTTCACTATAGACTGGTGCATTTTGTCAGAGAGAAAAGAATTGACCACAAAAATACAAAATGAAAACGTAAAATAAGAGAAGCCTTTTTGATTATTTGAAATCTTGCTTAAATCTAACTGTCAAATCAAAATTCAGCAAAAACGAACCGTATTTTGCCGTGTGAGATACAACGTGCATGGAGTTTTGCAAATACAATATTTCCACCATCTCCTTGGTAACACTTATATACATTATGTATGTATATATATATATATATATATATATATATATATATATATATATATATACGGCACAGCCTTATAATCTTATAAAAGAATAAGATTTATAGGCTGTACATGATGAAAAAGTATATTTATGTATATATTATATATATATATATATATATATATATATATATATATATATATATATATATGCATGTGTGTATGTGTGTGTGTGTGTGTGTGTATGGAATTGTAAATCGTTTCATAAAATCTTTCGACCATAGATAACACTTTAATTACAGTTACTTGATAATAACTGATTGCTGTTGAACTTAAACATGTGAAACGATTTTTATCAAACAAACCTGATTTAAGAAAGAAAATAAGCCTATTCATTATTGTAATTCAGATATTTTCATTCGAGCAGTTCGAGCAGTTCAATATTACTGATTGGCAGAATCGCTCCAGAGCTAGACGATGCACTTGTTGGAATGATAGAAGGGGCTATATAGGTCATTCGTAGCTCCTTTCCGAGAGCACCATGTCGAAGGAAGGAGGGTAAGGCGCCACCTACGAAGGTATAAACACCGCTGACACAAAGCCGTGATTGGGCCTGTCTTCCGAATCAATCTGAGGTTTGTCTGTTTGTTCATTGCCCCAGTCACATAGACATCCCGGATCACCCCGGACCACCCCGGATCTGATCCGGGGAGAGATCCGTGTTGACGCCGGGAGGCCAACACGGCAACTTTTGGAGGTCAAAAACATCCGGCGTCATCCGGGGATTGCCGTGTTGGCAGAGCAATCCGGGGTGGTCCGTGTGGCTGCCGTGTATATGCCGTATTGATCCGTGTAGATGCCGTGTTTGTCCGTGTAGACGCCGCGCTCTTCCGGCCTAATCCGTGTAGCTGCCGTGTTGATACCGTGTGTGCAGTCATACCAAAATCCTGGATGTCCCCGGATCTCCCCGGACGTCCCCGGATTTCCCCGGATCACCGTGTAGATCCTTGAGCATCCGTGTTTATATGTGACTGGGGCATAAGAAGATGGCTGGATAGCCCATATTCAGCTACGTTAAGCTGGTCTTCCATGGGGTCCAGTTGGATGTGAGGTGGGACCACTTCACCGGGTTAAACACCCTGCTCTTTGCGATGAATGAATGAAGCGGGATCTTTTACGTGCATGAGTTGTGACTCTCTCATACACGGGACCTCCATTTTATGTCCTATCCGAGGGACAGAGTGTTTTGCCTCTTGCTAGAGGGGACGGTATGTTTACACACAACATTGCTCAGTCCAGACTCGGGTTCGAACCCGGGCCGCGTGATCGTGAGGCAGACGTGCTACCGACTGAGCCAACTCACCGCCCACGGAGGTATGACCTCCGTGATATTAGGGAGTTTTCGATTGGGTGAACGAGAAGGACGTGCCGCCGAGCGCAACCGTACGTCAAGGCGTCACGTCTGTACGTTGACCCGCTGCTAAAACACATTTCGATTTCGGGCGCCGGCGTCACATCTCGTGGCGTGTGCAGGAGGCAACCTGTGCCTTGCGTGTATATATGCGGAATTTGTGACTCGTTTCTGTACCTGTAATATTTATTTTGACTTTGACTAGATGCGTATCCTGGGAGGAATTATGTGGATTTTAAAACATGATGCATGGTAAGACTACTAGGCAAATGCACTGCTGCACTAGCTAGGCCAAAAGCACCAAGATCTGTTTGCGTACAGCATTACGTGTAAGTGCATGTGTGGGACTACGGTAGGCAGTTGCAAAGTGCGAAGTAGTGAAAACGGGCAAATAAAGTAGGTACCAGAGGCTGTAGTTTGTATGTCAGCGCTGCTGCTGTGACGTATCAAGATCATAAGCTTTCATGTAATTAGAATATAAATATTCTCTCGAAAGAAAAAGGAAAACCGGTGAACTGAGCACGGATTTCCCGAGAGTCATCGTGCTCTTTCGCACGATACCCGAGAGGAGTGTGACGTCATAGCAAGGTGGGTTGAGCGCGGCGCAACCGATTTGGGTGGACGGTGATAACCGGGGTTAACGCGTTCGAAATTTGTGCGATGAGCCGAGGGTCGACACTCGCGCATGCGCAGTACGTAAAAACTACGTCAGAACAGGGTGACGCCTGGCTCAACGTGCAAATCGAAAAGTCCCTATTAGCAAAGTGTGATTTCATCAAATTTACTAAATGCCAAGGACGATGTAAACGATAAATAGCTGTTGCCTTCACATGTCAATTTGAAATTTCTGAAATTAACTCAGATGCTCATTAAAAACGCATATGGGCAAAAAGGAAAAATAAATTAAAAGATATAATTTAAGTGCTGGTGGTGAAGTGGATTGTATAACACGACCATGGAATCTTTCAAGCGTTGTATGCTACATTCTTTCTGTTTTGGTTTTGTTTTGGGCTTTTTGAGTGAGAGATATGCGTAGTTTATGTAAGATAGGTATGGATAGAATTAATGTACGATTCATTATTTCAATACTAATACGTAAGCACTACATTTTCTGGACATGTTATAAGACAGTCGAGGGGAGTAGGTGTAAAAAAAAAACAACAAAATAATAAAGATATGAACAAAGTGAGCGAATACTTGAATATTTAAGGCAGTATATAATTAAAAAAAAAAACATACACACACAAACACACGACGACGACGTCCTTATTATCAGGGCAGCGATTTGGTGATTTTCTCTTTTACAACAAACACAGACTGCCTCAGAATGCTCAACTATTCATAATTATAAGGTCCAACGACGCTACAGATCGTATGTAGAAAGGGCCAATTGTTTAATCAGGCCTTGCGCACAGTCGTAACTTTCCTGCAGGAAAATTGTCAAAAGACCAAGGTTCTTCTATAGACTAGTGAAAACAATAGAAGCTCCAACTTGTACAGATTGCTATTCGTTGGAAACAAAGAAATATAACGTAGCTGCGACTGTCATTCAAAAGTTAACAGGCAAAGCGTTCGATAAACGCAACCTTCGCCAGAGCGCTGTGTCCGAGACACAAATGAATTGATTTGTTTGCTATAGTTGGAGGAACGCATTAACCTTTCCAATCAAATTTCCTCCGTATCTAGCGGCAATGACGCCCAACGTTTGTTATTGCTACTTTATTACAAGGTGAGAATAAGATTTATAGGCTGTACATGATGAAACTAATGGGGAAATTGATGTGTATCAAATTAAACAATGTCAAATGTACAATTATACTAAATCTCTAACGAACAAGGGTTATCTCGTGCACCAGGATTTTAGACATTGCCTAAAAGTTAACATTATAGCAAAGTTTCTATCGCACATACGGACAAGCTGTGTCAACTGCCATACTACTACCCGAAAGAGTCAAACATGTGCACTTAATTTCAAGGGTATACAGAAATATATCGTATAAACTGTGTAAAAAAAAAGATAGGATAGCAAATGTTGCTTTTTGCATATACCCTGAATAACAACGTAAGTTACATACAATGTTTCTATTCCTTAAAGAGTAGTATAGCAACTTAAATTGTTTTGTTCGAAAACGTTCGAACAAAAAGCGTAGCCGTATCAAGTTTCTCAACGCAAATGCCTATAGACCCTATAGTCTTTTTTTCTTTCCCAAATAACCATGCATGCTTTTGTTTTGTTGTTGTTGGTGGTTTTTTTTTTTTCAAGTCAAGTGGACTTAACGTGTGAACGAGGTCGCGATTATCCATGCGTTCAATACAAGCTCAGGAAAGGCTGTGGCGAAGAAAACAAAAAAAAAAAAAAAAAAAACACAACCTCAATGCATCGAAAATATTGCATGTACTGTGTAATACTGTATTGTTGTTATTCTGTGTTTTTTTACAGTTTAATTTACACGCTGAAGGTTGATTCCAGCTGCCATAAAATTACCTATCGCTGTAAGGTCGCAACGTGGTAGTAGTACTTATTGTTTGATGAGAAATTGCTTTTTATTAGGTTTTATGAATGAAGGACAATTGCGCAAGCTGCATAAAAAGGTAACAATGTACTAAAAAGGTAAATTGAACATTTACTGTAACCTGTGTGTGTGTGTGTAGGGGGGGGGGGTATATGCACTTTGCCCTGATAACTGCTGAAAACAGATTATGATAAATGGACCTAACTTGTTAACGTGCCTTGTTTATCCATAGTATATCTTGGCATTACTTTTTTACATTTTCTTTGTAGTCATATTCTCTTTTCTTTTACTTTTTCTGCCCTTTGTAGCTTGCTATTTCCAGCTGCTATTTTACCTTTCATATATTATAGTTTTTTCAATAGTACTTTGTGTCCTATCTCCATTGCAAAACGAATTTACATTGTTATTTTTTTTTTCCTGGAACCCGCTGTTACAAGCTCTGCTTTTGTGGTTCCGCTTATGTCATAATATTAGCTATCCTTTATTTTTTCTTCTTTTTTTGTCCTTAGAATATAGACAGATATATGTCAAGTGAAATATGTAAATAAACGTGCTGAACTGTTCCCTGTGTCTTGAGTGTAAGATCAGTGCAGTTTCAGTAATTCAAATTCATATATCATATGGGCATAGGTTGCTGACACTATGTGTGTGTGTCTGTTGTGAAAATGAAACTTATTACTTTCTGTTACTCGATCTGCCTCTTCCTCCCTCTCTCCTCTTTCTCCCTCTCTGTCTATCAGTCTGTCTATCTGTCTATCTATCTCTCCCTCACTTGTTCCCTTCTCTTTCCAGTATTTTCGTATTCTAATCAAATTAAAGAGAAACATGTAGGCCTACCAAATCACATGTGTATCTTATGTATTTTAATGTCATACAAGTGAAAAGGGGTGACTTGAAATGAGGAGATAAGTGTGTATCCCAAATGGATTTTTGTGACTGATGTAAGGATTGACTGCGTGTAATCCTAGGCAAGTTCGAATGGATGAGCAAAAACGATTAGCGCTCACTTATACGTATTACTGCCCGCAGTTTGCTCACTCAACCGTTATTCTCTCTAAACGCCACATTGAAAATTAGCCGTTAATCAAGGATTCATTTCTCAGGAGTTTTACATAATCCGCACCATGAGAGGGACCCCTTTGAAGCCAGCATGTGATGACGTAGGAAGGCGTGGCAAGTACGAACGCATGAGGGCGTGGTATCAGCAAAGAGATTGGGCGTCAATTGAAGACATCCTTGCTCATCCATCCATTACTATAATAGCCTTTACCCCAACAACAATGGGACAACGTCCGGAGAGCAAAATTCCTTGCGTTGCACAATAAAACCGCAGGAGGGAGGAGTACAGTTTTAAACCAACAATCACACCGACAAGCCTTCTCCGGGTAGGTTTCCAAAACAACTACATTGTATACCCGTTCATGGGCAAAGAGGGTGTGGTTACAGTTCATGCATGTGATCGGCGAGCGGTGTGCCATTCTGTTTGGACTGTGGCGCATGCGTGTTAACAGAAGGGTTGTCGGGGTAATGTTTTGTTGTTGTTGTTTTTTTTTTTATTGTTCCACATTCCACATTTCAACAAATACATAAAACATAAACATCACAATACAAAAGCATGGATGAATTGTCAAGCACAGCTTATAAGACAATAAAACATGTGAAATATGAGGAATCGCATGTGAGAATATTTCTTACTTGGTATATGTAATCAAAGGAATGACAATTTGTGAATTGGAGAAAAATAAACGCCAAAAAGTAAAAAACAAAAAGCAAAAACAAAACAAAAACAAAAACAAAAACAAAGAAAACAATGTCCGCGGCACAAGACTTCTTGAGAGTTGCGTGATCACCCGAGCGAGGTACAAGTCAGATGCAGTGTACAATAGCAGAAATACCAAATGTGTACAAAGGAAGTTCAGGGTAACCTCGGGGTAATAACCCTTTATAATAATGTCAGGGTAACTTCGGGGTAATTACCCTTTATAGCTGACTAGAATCAAATGCAAGAGTTACAGTGACAACGTCCGGGCAACATTTCATCGGGTAAAGGCAAACAAACCAACCAACCAACAAAAAATATCGGACGTTGTCACGGTAACACTGGTTTGAAAGGACCTGTTATAACAGGGTCTCACTTCAACCGTAGATACAACTGATTAGAGATATGTGAAAAATGAATTGCATAGCGGGAACGGGTGAAAGATTGCGATAGCATTCTCCACACATAACTCATCTACCCTACCTAATTAGTGTGCAGAAGCATCAAAGTTCGGAAGCTAATAATGACCACCTAGAAGACGGCGGCATTTAGAAGATTGAATGAATTCTGTATCAAAGTGGTCCTCTTACCGGAAACAATGGTGGTAGCCGTTGTAGCAAAAGAGGCCTGGAATACAAACTGAGCGAAGATCCACCCAAGTTCGTCCTCGTCGACGGAATCGGTGAAGAAGTGTCCAACACCTATACAGCCATCCACAAGTCATACAAACAAACTATGATATCTGTATAGACATCCAGATTGCTTTGATAAAGATGTGTGATTATGTACATGTATATCAATTCGAGATTTACGAGACAGTAGACAGATATAGCAGAAGAGGTGTTTATTATGCATCGACTAGGCCGATATAGTACCTATATACCAACCATGTTGCTTAGTTGAAACAACATTCGGAACATTTGGCTGGCAAAAAAAAAAGCAGAAAAGGGGATAGTACCAAAAAAGGACTAAACTCATTATCATTATTAAATTCATATGCTTATTAGGACTGAACAAGAATATACATAATATATATACATATAATATCATAACTTCCTGTTTGCTGCGTGAAATAAAGATTACCAAGCATATCATGGAATAGGGACGTAATATCAAGCTTTCCTTTCACCCATCAGGGCGTCTTACCACAAAATTTATTCGTGCCCTCGTCGACGCCGAAGCTGAAGCCGTAGCCGAACATCCAGTAGGTCAGGCCTCCGAAAATGACATCGACAGCGTTCTTGACCATGATGTTGACCTCGTTCTTCCGAGACACCATTCCGGACTCGAGAAGACCGAACCCTGTTCACATAGGTGCACAGAAAAGAATTAAAGACTCAATCGCGAAAGGGTTACCAGGCGATGTTCACTATCATAACTGATTTTCATCAAACTATAGAGTAAGCTTTTACATGGATAACAATAACAATCCACAGCGCATCACATTGCAAGTAAACATGCAAGAAAACAACTGTAATATTAAGTAGAAAATACAGTTCTTGCAGCAGCAGCAGCAGTCGTAGATGTGATAGTTCGAGAAAGAGTGGTAGTAGCAGTAGTGTCGGTGATAGCGGTAGTTATGCCGGTAGGTGTGGTAGTAGTTGTAGTAGTAGTAGTAGTAGTAGTAGTAGTAGTAGTAGTAGTAGTAGTAGTAGTAGTAGTAGTAGCAGCAGCAGTAGCAGTAGTAGTTAAGTAGTAGTAGTAGTAGTAGTAGTAGTAGTAGTAGTAGTAGTAGTAGTAGTAGTAGTAGTTGTAGTAGTAGTAGTAGTAGTAGTAGTAGCAGTAGCAGTAGTAGTTAAGTAGTAGTAGTAGTAGTAGTAGTAGTAGTAGTAGTAGTAGTAATGATAACAATAATAATAACAACAATAATAATAATAATGAAAATAAAGTAGTGGAAGTAGGACCTCGTAGGAGGAGGAACAGGAGTAGGAGGTGGTGGTACTGGTATTAGAAGTGAAATTGAAAAAAATGCCACAATGATAGTAGCAGTAGTAATGGTAGTCGTAGTAGAATTGGTAGTGGTAGTTGTAGCAGTAGTGATCTGGGCCCCATTTCATAAAAAGTTGATATGATAGCAACTCTTCATTTCATTTCATTTCATTTATTTCATTTCCAACAACATTTTCATACACAAAATAACACAATATCAATGCAATGTAGTAACAAAGAAAAATACGTGAAGTTGACAATACTGCGCATCACAAAAGCAAAGTAAACGATGAAAATTGAATTGAAAATAAAGTTGCAGGAAATGGAGGAGACATGCTAAAAAGCTAAGCTTGTATTTTGCAGTCTCCTCGTGGACAAAAAGACTAAATAACATCAAAAAGCAATTAGCTAGACATAATACAAAAGGTGTACAACACATACAGACCTATACATATAAACAAACAAACAAACAGACGGACAAACAAGCACAAGCAACCTCTCTTGTAAAGAGAAAGAGAGAAAAAAACAAAACACAGTAAAGGAAAAAGAGGAAAAGAGGAAATTATTTTGAAAGAAGAAACAGAAAGAGACAAGATGACATGGAAAGGCGAGAAAGGAGAAGAGATGAAAGGTCTATACCAGCACACGCGAGGCACATTGTGCGGTGGATCACCGAGGTATATGTACATAATGTAGGAAAGGAATAGACAAAAGAAAAGAATGAGTATAACGAATATAAAAGAGAGCTCAAAATTAAGGCTAATTAAAATATAACTCATTCAACTATATAAGAATTTATGAATAACTTCTTCAGTTTAAATGTGAATGTGTTTAAACTTAGAACTTATTTCATACTATTATCGAGAGTGTTCCAAAATTTGGGGCCAGTAAAAGAAAACATAGATTTAGCAAACATAGTCCTGGTTAATGGCAATGAAATGAGTTGGATTGCGGGGTAGGATACAAATGAACAGATCTATTTTTAGTGAACATGGAGTCAAACACAAATGGGAGAGAATTATTGGTAAGTTTGTACATGAATTGTCCTAGGTGTAAAAAATACAAATCCTTAACTTTAAAGATTTTGTTTTCATGAAATAACACATCAGTATGACTTCTCCACGATTCATTGCAAATAATGCGAAGAGCTTTTTTCTGTAACAAAAGTAGTCTTTCCAAATGAGAAGAATGTGTGTTTCCCCAGGCGAGTATACCATAATTCAAATAAGGTAAGATCAGAGATGAATATAACATTAAAAGAACATTTTTGGGCAAACAAAATTTAACTTTATTTATAACACCTATATTTCTTGAAATGATACGGCTTATGGAATCAATATGTAAATTCCAAGTAAGTTTACGGTCAATAATCAAACCTAAGAATTTGATTGAAGAAACTTCTTCGATAACTGTTGCATTCAGATATACTTTCCTAGGTACATTTTCTAAAAAGTTACTAAAAATCATACATTTAGTTTTTTTTTATATTTATGGACAATTTATTTGCTCTTATCCATTGAAGCAATTTATCCCATTCCACATTTAAAACATCAATTAACATATTAGGATCAGAATGTGACAAAAAAAAACAAACATTAGAATCATCAGCAAATAATAGAAAGGAAAGAATACTTGATGAATTCGGCATGTCGTTAATGTAAAGGATAAATAAAAGAGGTCCAAGCAAACTTCCTTGAGGCACTCCACAATTAACATTTGGCATGACAGATGTATGTCCATTAACATAAACAAATTGCTTACGGTTAGAAAGGTAACTCCTGAACCACTCCAAGGCCTTTCCTCGGATACCATAATGTGAATATTTATAAAAAAAAAGTATATTGTGGTCAATGGTATCAAAGGCCTTGGAGTAGTCCAGGAAAACGCCGATTGTATGATGAAATTGATCAATAGCTTTTGAAACTTTATCTAAAAGGGTAAGTATTGCGTGGGATGTGTTGTGGTTTTGCCGGAAACCAAACTGATAATCAGAAATTATTTTATGAATATCCAAAAACGTCAATAATCTAGAATGAACAACTTTTTCAAGTAATTTCGAAATAGAAGTCAACAAAGATATAGGTCGATAATTGCAAACATCTTCCCTATCCCCTTTTTTATAGATAGGAATTACTTTAGAAATTTTCATATCCTCAGGGACAACTCCGTTACACAAAGACAAATTTAAAACGTGTACTAATGGATCAACAATAGAATTGATAATATTTTTCAAAAGAACATTATCAATACTGTCATGCCCGGCACTTTTCTTGTTTTTCAAATTCTGAACAATATCTAACAATTCATTTCTCTCTAAGGGAACAAAAAACAATGAGTTAGGATTACGAGTTTGTAAAAAATCAAAAAAAAAAAATCTTTTGACTATCCGGAATATTGCGAGCAAGATTATTGCCAATTTGTGAGAAATACTGATTGAAGATATTTGAAATGGATGTAGCATCATTGATAACCAAATTATTATATTTGACTGTAGTAATACGCGGTTTCTCCGTATTTTTATTAATAGCTGTATTAATTTTCCACGTATTTTGAATATCATGTTTAAACAAAGATAACTGATTAATAAAATATTTACGTTTCTCGCACCGTATTACTTGCGTGAGAACATTCTTATATGAAGTATATTTATGACGAGAATGCTGGAATGACAATTGTCATAGTAACGACAAGAATCAAGCTTCCTGATTGGCTGTTGCTATTGGAAGTTGTCATTCCACCAAGAGTTGCCATCCTAACATCTTTTATGAAATGGGGCCCCGGTGATAGTAGTAGTGGTTGTGGTAGTGGTAGTATATAGACAAAATAAAGTAAATCGAGAATACTGTCGGTATAATAGAAATATTGGCAAAAGTTATTTCTGTTAATTGTCGTACATGTGGTGGCATTAACTGTGGTAGCAGTACCAGTGGTAGTGAGTGTTATTCTTGTTGTTACTGCTGTTGATGTAATTGATTTATCTCTGGTTTCTACTGCATGTTACTGTTGTTGTTATAGGGCTGTTAGTGATTGGGTTATCGATTTGTGTGTATGTACCTGGAAATTTGTTTACCATGCTGCCACTGGGAACTTGGGGATGGCGTTCACTTTCACTGATGGCGTTCTGATGTTGATTGCTTGTCATAAAATCATCAGATATTTTGTTCTGATTGAACATGGCCTACCCACGTACATGAAGGATATCTACAAAACGGGCCATGGCCAAGAAAATACCTACCTCGCGATCAAACTTATAGGAACAGAAATCATTGCATGAAAGCAATCATTTGATGTGCATCTGCACACTCCTAACAGGGTTTGACCTATTCTACTAGCAGTTGGTGGCGGATGAAAGGACATGCCATTAGGATATGAAGGCCATCATAGTATCGACGCCAAAGACGTATAGTCAAGTAGAGCAACGTATAGCTAGTCCATGACGTCATTTATGAAAGAGGAAATTAATTTCATCTAGCTATTCATTTCCTGTTTTTTCTTCTCTCAGGGGGAATTTCTTGTAGGTCCATTGCAACAGTGTGAAAGGAAAGACCCTATGTTGCATTGTTCTTCACTTGATTTTAAGAACGAAATGATATTTCTTTTAATTCCATCATAAAGAGTATACATTGTGTCCCATGTTTAATAAAAATCGAATTTCTTTCTTTTGTTTCGTTATGATATGTTGTCATGTATACGTAACGTGCTATTAAGATTAGTTAATGATTCACAGTTCTTTAAGTTTACTTTCAGCTTAAATCGGACACGATAAGTGAAAGGATCTGTGTTCCTACCATAAATGTGATTAAGGAGCCCAGTAGCATTAGTACAACAAATCTGTGTAAAGAAAAAAGTTCGCACATCTATTAGATATTGTCTAAACCCACACTGTAAGTTGCATCGCATATGATCAGTACACTATTCGTAATCTTATAGAGTATCGAACGTATCTCTTTCCACCAGATAAGACTGTTGCTGAAAACTGTCGTTAAACAATATTGTTTTCAGTCATTTATAGTGTTATTAGCGAGACATACACAAAATAACAAAACCTAAAAAGTGTGTAATGACATCCTAATTTGACTTTTTTCCCATCTTTCTTTCTCTCTCTTTCTTATTCTAAAGTAATTAGTGTCATTCGAGAATTCTAAATGAATTGGACATGCAACAAAGTGGAAATACCGCATGGCCACAACTCTCCCTGGTATGCTTTGATACCATGGTGACGAGACCTCGAAGTTTACGGACGGGATCATGTGATAAAAGAAAACGTTCACGTGACTATTCTTGTGGCCACAGCTTCTTGGTAAACTTCTTAATTTCTCCTAATTCATCGCAAACCTCTCTCTGAGAATTGGCGATAGACTCGCGAAAATGACTCTTGATGCCTTTCTTGAAAGCTAGATGATGTTTTGCTAAAGATGTCGTCCTATAAAGCGACATCTTTAATTGAGAAAACATTATAAAAACATTTGAAAATGAATTATTCACTACAAGTAATCAGATTAATTTGATGACACTGACGACAGCCAGACAATTGAATCGGAGTACGTTTCATCATCTGTTGTGCTGTATATCATTGTGAATACTGTTGTTTTTGTTGTTGTCGTCGTCGTCGCCATTGTTGTTGTTGTTGTTGTTGTTGTTGTTGATAATGACGTTGTTGGTGGTGATGGTGGTGTTAACAGGCAAGTGGGTTTTTAAATTCATTGATATTAGCACTGTGACGTAATGATTGTGTAATCAATCACCTACCACCACAGCTCCATGCCTGGTATTTTGCAACTAACATCAATAGAAAAAAAAAATAACATTTTGCTAATGCATTCCATGCAAAACAATAGAATGTTGTGTATTCGGCAGTCAGAGAACATTAAAAACATAAATGATAATCTTTAAATATGTCATGACAACATTTGGAATTTAATTCCTGATTTTATGTTATTGCATCTTGTGTGTGAAAAAAAAAAAACTTTATTCAACATGGAAAGCGGCAAAAAGCATAGTGTCCCTTTTTTACATTAAAACGGGCTTAAACTCTACTACAAATAAATGTAAAATTGTCTTTAATCATGATGTGCTTGGAAATCGTGGATCATTGTTTTCGTTTGTGTGACAGACGTACATGTATAATGGTTGTCTCCATGCGTACTCTGATTAGGGTGTGTTTGCATGTGTGCATGTGTGTGTGTCTGTGTGTGTGTGTGTCTATGTTTGTGTCTGTGTTTTTGTTTGTGTGGTGTGGGCACGCGTGCGCGTATGATACTCCTAAATGTGGAAAAAGGGGACGGTTGCAGAAAAAATGAAATAACCAAGAATTCACAACAGAAAAAGATATGAGATGAATTTTAAGGAAAATTTGACGGAAATGATCGCTGAGAGACGAAAATGCTTTTGCTGTTACTAATGCAGCGAGTGTGACGAACGAATTTGACTTGTCAATGACGAGAATTTCGCGCAGTATTAAATGAATTATTAATTAGTTTGTGCACTCAAGTAAAGATCTCTTACATTACATATTGAGTATCATACTGAAGAAGTCGATTCCATCTCGGCGTGGTGTGTAGAGAATTAATGGGTACCCCATTATAAATTTTATTGTCACATTTTTTTTTTTCGTAGCGATACACTCGAATACACGTAGTCATATATAGGGATACATGCTTGCTGTCTTTTGAAGGTCATACATCTCACCTTTTTGAATTTGTGATTTTCGACCATCGTCGTCATTTGCAGTAGCACATAAATAATAATAGGACAGAATACGGGTCAATTAACTAACTGAGCTTGTCTGTTCAATAAGCCAGCTACAATGTAGGCCTAAAATAGAACAAACGCATTACCACGTGGTAAATCTTTCCTCGTTGATGGACCTCTCCGATACTTGTCCGAACTTTTCTTGCACATAACGAACATGATGCTAGACGAACGATTAAAGCAATTAGGAACAAAGGTTTGGAGCTGAACGATTTTTCTTGCACATGTTTTCCACATTGCAACAGATAGCATGTATTTCATGCATAAACAAAGTGGACTGAATGAGGTTGAAATTATTAAGATGCAAGAACCATTGAACTTCAACAAGCCATTTTTTTTTTTTTTTAAACTAGCAAACTCTTAACATAATCCTGAAGACAGACATAGTGTTATTTCTAAATCTAGTGTTTACCGGGACCTGCTGGTTTTGGTTTAAATCATTTTTGTTTCTTTTTTTTTTGTAACTCTCAAATCTACATTACACATCAAGTGCACAAGACACAATGATAAAGACTGAACGATGGAAACAAACAAACAAACAAACAAACTCAATTAATGTAACGGAGCTTATGCAAAATACAACCTAACACAAAGACTGGCTCTCTAAGAGTCAGGTAAACTCGAATGTTTATATCCTGATAGGTTTATTCCCAGGAGTAAGGTCATTTGGAATTCACTACCTTCCACTATTCGAAATTCACAATTTAACAGGACGTTCAAAAAAACAACTCAAAATATTTCTCCTCGCCAAATATTAGTTTCACTTTGCTTCACATTTGATCCACCACTTGCATAATTTATCCAACAAGCGTTGCACTTTCTTTTATTTTTGTGGATTCCAACTCTTTGTAGTCGGGTGATCCCATCACTGCAAGCCCTTGAGGCTTTTACGGAACACCTTTTTCTTTCACTTTACTACACTTCTCTTTTCTTGTTCTTTTGTAAGTGTGACTTTTTTTTTTTCAAGTCTGACTTGTTACCACTTTGCTGTGATGACCTATGTCATCCCTCTGTGTTATACGTGTGAATTATGTTATATTTCATCTTTTTTAAGTGTATATGTTGTAAATATTGAAAGAAATAAAGAAGAGTCATCATCATCATAAAAAATGTGGTTAAAAAAAACGATCACGCACACACTTACGATGAGTGACATTCATTAACCATGGACCATCCATATGTTTATGCATCTGCCACAAAGTGTCGCCGGAGGCATTATGTTTTCGGGTTGTCCGTCCGTCCGTCCTTCCGTCCGTAATAAATTTGTCGAAAGGGTAACTAGAAAACTGTTTGAGGTATTCTAATGAAACTTGGCATGTATATGCATGAGTGGGCGAAGTTGTGCGTATCAACTTTTGGTTGCACATGCTCAAGGTCAAAGGTCAAAGGTCTAAGTCAAATGCTCAAAATTTCACTATTACCCTAATATTTATGCAATGCCAGAAGTTGTTTTCTTGTAACTTAGTGTATACATGTATTGACTCATAAAGATTCTCTAGAGAAAGTTTGGGGCCATGAGGTCAAAGGTCAAAGTTCGAGTGAAAATGTGGAATTTCACTTCTTCCACCATATCTTTGAAGTGGTTCAAGGTATCATCATGTAACTTGGTACATATTTATACATATACTGCCTGACAGCGATTCTCTTAAGAATTTTAGAGTCATGGGGTAAAAGATTAAAGGTCAAGGTTAAAAGACCGGGTTAAAATGCTAAACGTTTACTATTTGATGCTTAAATCACACTTTTCTCCATACTTTTGAAATTGCTCAATGCATAAACTTATAAAATGGTCAAAGATCGAGTAAAAATCATCAAATCCCAAAATACCTGCTCTCTTGAACACTATAGCCAAGTAAACCTAGTTCAAGAAAAGTGAACACTCAACACGTTACTGACAAACATGTCATTCTGATATTTTGCTAGTTATGTGAAACTGTCGTCACACATTGTCAAGATGCACTATGGACCTATTGGGAGAATCATGAATAACGGCGGAGGCATCCCAGTCGCCATAGCGACATTTCTAGTTGTATGATGTCCTTTGTTTTGTGTGTATGTGTGTGTGTTTGTGTGTGTCCGTGTTTGTGTGTGTTCGTATGTATGTGTGCTCGCACGCGTATGTTTCATATTAAGGAAAGTAGTATTCGATGGTAGTTTGGTTTAACATGAACCTTCACGCTAAAACGGCCTTGTTTTGGATGAACTTGAAGTAGGACTCCCCGCTTGATCGTATGGCGTTTGCGTATAATAAAGCTTCTGTTACATGCTATAGTTTCCATAGCGTCATAAAGTCAAATCATGCATTAAACTCTAACACTAATTAGCGAGCATGAGTCGCCTCGCGGCATTCGACTTGCAAGGACAGCAGCGTAGACAGAAACAAGAAACAACAACATCAAAAAGACACAGTACGTCGACAACCTTTTTATACTTTTTAGTGGGCATGTGTGCGTGTGCGCGGTACTCCTATCAAGCACTGTCAAGTAGGCCTGAATATCTATTGCTAGTTTGTGTGTGTGCGCGCGTGTATGTCTTATGTGTGTGGGTTTTGTTTTGTTTGTTTGTTTGTTTTTTGTTTTGTTTTGTTTTTTTTTTGGGGGGGGGGGAGGAGAGGGTGATGGCTCAAAAACAATGAATAGATGCACCAAGATTAAATCATTCACAACTCGTGTCCTGGAGTAATAGTTATGACGTCCTGATTAAGTATACAGTTGTATTCCTTTTCTATGTATGAATGTGTATTTATGGTGTTATAATAGAACAGTCATAATCATGGGTGTGAAGCTGTGTTCAAGTAGCACGTTCATCTGTATGATCACATCGTGGACGTATGTGAGTATCTGTGTGTGTAAATGTCTGATGGTGTGCGTGGGTGTGTGAGTGTGCGTGGTGGTGATGAAGAAGATGATGATGATGATGATGATGATGATGATGATGATGATCAAGAGCATTCGTAAAGCGTCAATATAAAAGGCGCCCGATATCATTCACAAAGTTGCAGAAAAAAAATAGGTCTGTGCACGTATATGTGTGTGTGCGCGCGCGCGCGCGCGTGTGTGTGTGTGTGATAATTCATTAAAACTGTGCAGTTATTATGTCAGTTTTGTAGATGATGATTTCTCGGCCGAGCTAGAAAAATTCCGACTGCATGGTTATACACTACCATTTAATTTCATTGACAATTATATCGTAGCTGTCAAATTGGTAGCAAGGCACACAATTTTATTCTGTTTTTGTCTTTTTATTGAAAATAACTGATTTCAAATAAGTGGTCATGCTTTTGTGCAAGCAAAAATTCTGCATTAGGAAGGAAACAAAAAGTGGCATTTTCGGTAGATAATACTTATAATTATATCCAACAATGTTAGTATATTGTTGAAAAAGGTATCCAGAAACCTTCTGTCGCATAGGTTGTAACATCCTTGCTTTAAGAAACTGAAAAACTTAAAAGAACAAAGAGGAAGGCGTACAGATGTCTCAGTGAAGACATATTTTGTCTTCTCTGAAATGCATCTTCGTTTCGTCACCCTCTTTTTTTTTACCGCTCAAGTATTTTGTAACGTAATTATACAGTACTAATATTTTACTGATTAATCCAACTTTAACAAAAGCAAAACGGGACCCTGTGGAAGCGGGACCCTGTGGAAAAACAGGCATATTTTGCAAATATGACTGAACGGGCAATCCCCCGTTTCTTCTGTACGTATATGCAATGTATATGCAACTTGTAATGTGTGTATTTTTTTTTATCTGAAGACGGCGATAAAAACAAACAACAACAACAATAGCAAAAAACAGAAAGAAAGACAAGAAATGTCGCGCGTATGCTGTGTCGAATATTTCTACTTCGATTTCTCCTGGAGGAGAAATTATAGCTTCATTTAAATATTATTACAGTAAACATTATTTTCACACCCTTTGTTCACGACCTCATAACCAGTTCAGCTTTAAGCAAGACAAATCGTTAAGCTCCAAACCTTTGTTCCTAATTGCTTTAATCGTTCGTCTAGCATCATCACGATGATGCAAACTAAATAGCGCCGTATATCGCCGCCATAAGCGCACCTGATCTCGAAAATATGATCCACATAGCATAACCAAATCAAATGTTCCTAAAGGGTGAATTTCCAGTGTTCATGTAAAATTGATTCGTGAGGTATGGTTGTTTAAATCTGATTCTTTCCGCTGTCATCAACTCCAATCAATGGACATTGGATGATCGCAGGTGGATTGTTTTACATGATTTCCTGGTTTCTCGCAGACCTGATCACTCACTCAACACATCTTGCCACATTTTCCAGTCTTCTATTGGCAAAGTGCTATATGCCCTTTCCAACGTCAAGGTCAAACATCAGGCATTAGCAACACTTAGCAATAACAGACAGTTTGTTAATTTTTTATTTGTTTTTTGTTTCATCTGGTTTTGTTGTTCGACCATCAGTTGCATTCGGGGGAAATTGTTTCACACCTATGGCAGATTCACCTGGACTCGAGTTTGTCTGTTTGTTTTTTCCTCCTTTGGGGGACGGGGTGTGTTTACGATAATCGGGTGGTTTTTTTTTTTTCAGTGTCTGAAATGGCATGTAACCATGGCAACGAAGATCCTTTCTCGGCTATGCCATCTGTCATTGTATTTCAGGCTATTAGTTAGGTTTTTTTTTCTGGTTTAGGTAAAGTTCAATGCTTCAAATGACACAAAACGTTCGTTCTATTATGTCAAAATGTTTCATTTATAGTATAACGTATAATTTAAGATACAACTCAGTTCATTTCAAAATTGTCACAACCACACATCTATACATTTTCTGTGACAGATTGGTTTTGATTGCTCTGAATGAAAAAAAAAAAGAATAAAGGATCTCACTTGTCATACTTGTAGTAATATTCGATGATGTTGATGGACTGTAAACGCGTTTTGTTTAATTTCCTAGTGTGAGAAATTCAAGCAAATTTCAACGTCTATCTGGAAAAGCTACAATACTCAGAGAAGAACAAGTTGATCGAAGTGCATCTCACCTTTTTTTTCTTCTTTTTGCTTAATTCCTTCTCAGAACGTAAGAAACCAAGACACCGGAGGAGGCATGGCATTAATGGGATAGTGTAGTGTTGGTTGAGATGAGGATACAGTTTTTAACATATTGCGAGATGATTAGAAACCACTTATATGAAATAAGGCATAGCGTACAATTCAAATAGGAATTCAAAGTTTATTTAAAAAAAAAAAACTTGAAAATGGCTCACATATCTGAAAGTATAGAGTAAAACAAAGCGTTCCTAATAAAAGGTGGGACCAACATTTTACTCGAACCTCTTTGTTATTGGATATCTCAGCCATTTCAAAACCAAATTTCATCACATAGCCATAAAATTTGAATTCCACTTTGAATTGGGTGCTCTTTCATATTTTATATAAGTGGGCTTTTTTTTTTTTTGTCATCTCGCTAAATGATAAAATCTGGATCCCCATCTCAATCAGAACTATACCACCCCTTTAAAGAATTTAATTTAATTTGGCTCCTCAATTTGAAAAGTTTCACTATTTTATCTTTTTGCTTTCTAGTAGCGCTTATCAAAATCAAACTTCTCCATGGAATACATTCCTAGCACCTTGTATCGTACCTTGTTATGATTATGATAATGATTATGATTATGATTATGATTATGATTATGGTTATGATTATGATTATGATTATGATTATGATTATGATTATGATTATGATTATGATTATGATTATGATTATGATTATGATTATGATTATGACATCTTATCATATTCTATCCGGAATACTTAACAAATAAGAAAGTTACACAATAAAGAAAAAAAAAAAAGAAATACATCACCGGGGACCCTGTAGACCCTCTATGTGCGTCATTACACATGATACAGATGATACAAAAACAGAACTTGCATTTTTTAAAAAAGAGCGAAGAGACGTTTTGTTCACATGTGTCATGTCAGCGATTAGGGACAATTTTTGAGAAAGGAAACAGTGGACGGAAAAAAATAAACAACTGGGAGGAGATAGAGTAAGAAATATGAAGAGTCATATCGGACAGAAAGGGGGAGAATGCGGAATGGAGAGAGAATTAGAGGCAATGAGACGTCGGAGAACAACAGGATGACAGAGAATGAATGAAAAATGGTGTTTAAAGGAGCGAAATGGATGCAGAAAATATTTTACACAGAAAACCTTTTCAAGGGCTTGCATAGTTGCGCAAGTACACTAAGATGCACTTGGCATTATTATTTCCCTGTGACTTTTACCTTCTACAGCGTCCGGAAAACTGTTTGATGATGCAATGACAATGTCACTATTCAAAATGCGTCATCAAATTGAATGAGCTCCCTTGTTTTAGATTTTTACCCTTTCTTTCTTGCCCTTATGTACATTTTTTTAATTTCAATTCAGGTTTTAGGCTGGGGAGAGAAAAGCTGAATGCGACACTCGTCTCTTCGATTTGTCACCAAGAGACTCGGCTGACATCTTGTGCGTAAAATCGTTGACCTATTCAAACGTGTCCATGTCACCTCCAAAAGTTAGTCAAGTCAAGCTTGAATCTTAAAAGATCGGCCGTGTAAGCACAGCTTAAAAACGTGGATGCAACCAAAGAGAGACAGGAGTGTGTCATATATATATATATATATATATATATATATATATATACATATATATATGTAAAAAACGAGCTAAATCCCTTTTTGTTATTGAAGTTGAGATATTTGTGATTAAAGTTCCTAAAAACAGAGAAAATAATAAGAAAATCAGGATATTTTTAATCAAAACTTTTAGAATATTCCTTGTTATGTCACAAGTGAGGTATTACTGGAAAGGTTTAATTTTGCTCTATCTGATGATGCACTTATACTTTGAAATATTTATAAATGGCGCCTAGCTCATTTTGCAATAAAATTCTTCATATATATATATATATATATATATATATATATATATATATATATAGGTGTGTGTGTGTGTGTGTATGTGCGCATGTGTGTATTCATGTGTGTGTGTGTGTGTGTGTGTGAAGAGAGAGGGAGAGAGCATGGTCTTCTTATTTTGGCTTACTTTGAAATGGCTTTTATATCTTCAGAGATAGTTTGAATTAAAATGGATCAGAGTCAGCTTTTGATTGTATCTTTATTTCTTCCCTTCACCTTAGCCAACTTGAAACATATCTATTTGAATACAAAACCTAGCTATATTGTTCCTACATAATTGTCTTCCTACGACTTGATTAGAATCCACTATGACTTGTACATTATTTTTCAGAAGGCACCCATTGATTAGATGCATTACGTGCAGAAAATACTCCTGCAGCTGAACGAAATGTGTTGGTCCTTCATGGTCGAAGTAGTCTGTATCTACAGTAATCACAGGTGTACTCTTGGTTATAACTATCTTGTAAATGTTAGCAGTGTGGTATTGGTAGTAGTAGTAGTAGTAGTAGTAGTAGTAGTAGTAGTAGTAGTAGTAGTAGTAGTAGTAGTAGTAGTAGTAGTAGTAGAAGTAGAAGTAGTGGTAGACAAGTAGCAGCAGTAATAGTAGTAGAAGCAGTAGTAGTAGTGGCAGTAGTAGTAGTAGTAGTAGTAGTAGTAGTAGTATATAGTAGTAGTAGTAGCAGAAGAAATAATAGTACAATACTCAGGTAGTAGTAACAGTAGTGGTAGCAGTAGCAGTAGCAGTGGCAGTAGTAGTAGTAGTAGTAGCAGTAGTAACAATTAGAATAGAAGTAATACTGGTGGTTATTATTTGTTGTTGTTGTTATTTTGTATAGAGGTTCCCCGAAATAGCCTTCTATGAATATAACCATATAGAAAATTACTGTTGCAATACCCATGGTGATTCATTCGTTGTGATTAATTATCGGCTTTAGAAGCATCTTCTTTTTCCCATTACTAGATCCATCAAGTAAATACCTGGGACGTGCACAATGTCCCATTACTCAAACTTAAAGGGAAGATAAACCCCAAGAACAATGTGGATTGAGTGAAAGCAGCCACATTAGTAGAACACATCAGTGAATTAAAGTTTGAAGAAAATCGGACAATCGATGCAAAAGTTATGAATTTTTAAAGTTTTGGTGTTGGAACCGCTGGATGAGGAGCTGCAACGCCATATAAAACACGCTTTAAAAATACAATGCTTTATGCGCTAAATGAGCCACGTACCAACCATGACTCCGGCAAGCAACGTAGTATGTGTAGCCGATGTAAGGTTGTAAAGTATACATCAAACGGGATAGATACAATATGAACAACTGAGATACAAAGTGACGAAAGGCTTCATGTGTATTTTAATATGTGCGTGGGTAACACTGTGTGAAAGCAAGACAAAAGGAAAGAGAGAGAGAGGGGGGCAGAGAGAGGAGAAATAAGTTTAAAAAAAAAGTAGAAAACAGGTATATAATTTAAATTGCATACGAAACGTTTCGAAAGATAAATGACCAAAAAAATAATAGCACAAGCGGCCTTGAAAGAGCAATTCTGTCAGCAGGGGGATGGGATATATCATTCAAAAGAGTTCCCTTTATAAGTAATTAGTGCAGTCATATTTCTTTTTTTTTCTTTGCAAAAAACAACAACAACAACAACAACAACCAGGAAATCGCATCTAACGTTGTAAGTAAAATCAGAGTGCGTCAGCTATACATTCATATCACCTTTGAATCCCTTACATTCATTTCCTTTTAGTTTAGTCTGCTTGGATGCACTAAAAACACAACCCATGTTTCACTGTCATTTAAATTCTAACTTGAATTGCCGAATGGTGCGACCTTCATCCGACCACGCAGTGTGTTTCCTTGGATTACTGCAGATTGGTGTATCTATCACTCGCACTCGACAACTTACCATATTTCTTTACACGTTGACAGGCAATCAATTTATGTGTCAATGTATTTGAGTAGATCGAGTTTTAGGAGCTACATGAGTGGTAGACTTGCAGAGAAAGAGAGAGGGGGGAAGGGAGACACAGACAGACAGACAGACAAACAGACTGACTGACAGACAGACAGACAGACATATAAAAATAAACATGCAGAGAGACGCTAGTGTATATATGAATTGTTTTTTCTCTTATATCTCTGCCAAACATTGTATAATTGTTAAATTATTATTTTTATCTTACCGTACACATCGTGAAAGACAACAAAACTTGCATTTTGTCTCTCGGCATGCATGTCTGTGACTGTGCTATTCTTATTCTTATTCTTATTCCTTTCTTCTTGTTTCTCTTCATGCTTTTAATCAACAGAGGCTTCAATTCGGTGCTTTTAGACAAGCTCTCGGGTAAGATACAAAGGACGTGAATGGCCTACCTGATTGCATGGTAAAAATGACAAAGGCACTGGTCAGAATCCACGTGGCGTCGTCCCAGCTAGTGCCCGGTGTCCGGTCGGGTTCCGTCGTACTGTTCAACGTGGTGTTCCAGTAGCAGTCCGTTTCGTTCTCATAGCCATGGCAGGAAATGTTTGTGGCATTCGGAACTGGGGTAGGCGTTACTTGCTTCATTATCACTCTTTTCAGGCGATTATTGTCAATGAGTAATCTTGCTATAAAGTTCTTAAGGTAAGGATGAATAAACTGCCTCTTTGTTCATCAGAAGATCCAACACAATCTGGCAACGGTCAGAAAACACGTGATAGTCCGACATGAGGTATGAATAAATGAAGTTGGCTGAATCGATGCTAGTCAGAGCAACGTTTTCCCACTCATTCTATAGAGTCTGCTGACCTGACCTTGAAACGACCAGCGCCTCACTATTTATAGCCGTTGTTGCAAATACAGCTGCACATTCACGAGAGATAGAAGGAAGTCAACGTTACTGTTTTAATGTTTGTTTTAGCTTTTTTAAATGTTCAACTTGCTTAACTCCATTGACGTTGCGAGCTAGAATCTGCCACTGAGGCTTGACAGTACGTACGGCTATCTTCATTAGATGGTAACTGATTGCCAACCTTGTAGTTGGAGCGCATGCGCACAGAAATTGAGGGATATCTTGTATTTCGTCGCTGAACTTGCTGAACCAATCGAGAGTAAGAGTACGAATACACACACTTTCCCACGTGTGTACATACATATGCATGTTTATCTGTGAGTGTGTGTGTGTGTGTGTGTGTGTGTGTGTGTGTGTGTGTGTTGTGTGTGTTGGTTCGTTTAGGTGTAATTTTGTACCTTGCAAATAACTTGTCAGCCTCTCCATAGTTACCTCCAACAAAGATGTTATGTTTTTCGAGGGCATTCATTGGTTTGTTTGTTTGTTTTTTATTTGTTTGTTTGCAAAATAACTCATGAAATTATTAACGAATTCGCATGATTTTTTTTTTAAGGAAAGGTTGATGATGACACCAGAAACAAATAATTACATTTTGGTAGAGTGAACCGTCTAGATCCAAGATTTTTTTTTTCTCTTAATTTTGTTTTCTTTTGAGGGAGTCTGTATAATTGGGAAATAGGATAATTTGAGAGTAGCTTTTCGACTAAAAATGATATTAACGTGTTCCAAATGCTACGGATGTGTTTTGATTATCAAGGAATATAATAATGCTGATGATATAAATGCTGGACTATAATCTAATTGTTGGAAATGACAATATGGGTGTAAATGAGTTGCTTGACTAGACTGAGCTCTCTGAGTGCTTTTCGATTAGTTCTGAATGCGATCATTTTCTCGCGAGAGCTGGAAAACAATGGATTGATAGTTAGGGCGCCAGCTGTAGTTTCCGTTTGCATAATCCTAAGTAATAACTCGTGTTTACATTGCGATCACCGTTGTAGCTCGCGGTTGGTACACACTCCCAGTCTGACTAGTATCAAGGTTTATTTTTGAATGATATTTTCAGGTTTTGTACAAATGAGTGAATACTTTCTTTGCTTTATTCAGTTTCTTTCTTTAAAGAAAGAAAAGCAAAGTTGATAACTTGTTAATCTTTAAATATAACTTGAGAGAGAAACAAAACATCTTCAGATATCTAACAAATAAAGTACATGACATGCACTTTATCACCCATTAGCCTCATAATACCCAAATGCTATAGTATTTTCAGTGAAGAAATAAGAGGACGAACAAAGTGTTTAATCTCCAAGCTGTAGGCAACACCTGCAGCTTTCTTTACGTCATGAAATAAAGTGGATTTGTGATAGAATTGGAGTTTGCTTTACCACTCTGTCGTAGAGGCTAAAAGGAAGCACACAACAATAGATTAAAAAGCCTCTAAAACACTTTATCTTCTCAACCAGCTCTTTCTCGTAGTGAGAACAGGTGACCCCGCCTCTTATTAGGAACAACCTCAGCTAATGGCTAAGTGTTATACACGTTCATTTTATGCTAACTATTGATGATAGAAATAATTACAAAACTGTAGATATAAGGAAGTACTTTCCTTACCTGTGTTTGATAACAACAGGAGGAAAAAAGGGGGAAAAACACTTCCTTATTCTTATTCTAAGAACTATTATCTAATTAAAATCTGAAAGGGCTCGCGGTGAATATAATTTGTTAAGGGCGGTCAGACCACGGGCTGTAATTTGTACCGTAGTTTGACAGAGCAGGTAGCCTTTGCGTTTCATGTGTGTATGGTGGCAACAAAACACTCCGAAGTCCGTAACGTCTTTTGTGTAGGACAAAATAGCTTCAGCATTAATCAATTTACCCTCTACTCGTGCAAACTATTAGGAAACACGGTAGACATTTCGTCTTAAGGTGAGTCTTTAGAGCAAAGACAAAAATGTAAGCTCTTATGAAAGACTTGCCCCGACCACGTCCATTGGTTTAGTCCTTCGTTTTATAATTTGTTCTTTCTCTCTCTTTTTTTCTCCAGTTACAGAAACACAAAAAATCAAATCTTCATTGTTGCGATCACGTACAATTTCCAGGAGTAATCAGTAGTTTGTAATAAGATCAACGTACACACAGCACGTCCAGTATACTTAATGAAAGAGCAGATAACCTGATACCTCCTTCCAATGCGTAAAGGTTTTGATAATAAAGCGGCAGCATGCAGACACTCATGTTTATCCTTACATCATGCGGTGTAAGCTGTAATTCGCCTGTGAATACTGCATAATGTAGTATCTAACACATCGACACGCACCCACGCGTTCACGAACACGCACGCACACGCTTACTCACACACGCACACGCACACACACACACACACACACACACACACATACACACGAACTAGTACTAAGAAACCTAAACACTAGGACCAGCAACCTGCCCCCCCCCCCCCAAAAAAAAAAAACAGTTTTCATTTTGTTTTCCTGCCATCTTAAAACGGTTTGGTCTGAGTATATGTTGACAGTGTACGTAGCATGCATCCTTTATTTTCTTCTCTTTTTTTGAATCTCCATCATGCTTGTTATACTCTATTTTACGAACAATACCTTATCTTGAGGTTTGATTTTTTTTTCAATTTATCTCACTCTATTTCCTTGCTTTCATTAATGTCTTATCTTTTCATTTTGATTTTCATTAGTGTATAAAATCCTTACCAATTTAATGGTTCGTGATACATTTTTGCTACAAAATATTATGAACGTCAGATACAAAGTCACGTTTATCCTGAATCTATAAAAAAAAAAAAAAAAGATCCAGGGTAGAGAAATTTGAGTACGCACAAATGCTTGTTTTAGACATATCAGTATCAAAAGTTTTCGGAGACACTATATTTCCAGTTTTAGTCATTGTAGCATCATTAATGTTCCATTTCTTGAGATGACATGGCGTACGTATCTAATTATCCTTCGATAAAAGACAAAACAAAAATGAAAGGAAGCACCATGTTACAATTTGATTAGACGAGACAATATGAATTTAACCCAAGGAACTTGAAAAAGGGGACAACCGAAATTTGTTCTGGGTTTTCATAGTTAGATGCTTCCATAGAGACAATTATTCAAGTATTTTCTCTGTATGTTTTTCCTTTTCCAAATGCGTCACTACTTAACCTAAAGCAGGACTTTGCAGATGAGTTTGGGGTTTGTTTCCTTTTTTTTTAAACCACGCTAATGGTTTCAAAATTTGATTTGCCACCAATGGTAAGTGCTACATCAAGTTAGCGCAACCACCATCAGATTACCTTAAGAAAATTCACATTGTCTTTAACTCATTTCACTTCGTCATCACAAAAAGGTTCGCTACAGTCATTTAGTTAATGTTGAGGGTATTCATCCGCATTTGTTAATGAAGAAAGGCACACTCCCCTCGTATAAGAAGATAAGAGCATAGAGTTACGCCATTCTTTTCATTTACATTTCCAGCTCAATTTTCTTAGAAATGAACAGCGGTGGTATCTTTGGTTTCGCAAAAACGCGAAAGAAAAACCTACACTAATTCAGAATTTCACGAGAAGGTAAATGCATTAGTGTCAATTGCCACCCCCCCCCCCGTAACCACCAGCACGCATCATTCCCCCAATAATAAAAGAGACCGAAATACATATGTAATTCCATTCAAGTGGTGCCTCCTTATTGTCTGAAGTCTACTTATCGTTGAACGAGGCGAATGTACAGAACAAAGAATCGTGTGAAACGGCATTCTTGCCCGAAGACGAGAAAAAAAAATTCAAAATGAAATTGTCCATCTCATTTCAAACTCATTTGCCGGCAGTGGCCAATTGAGCAATCTTCTTCCATCGATCCCGGAACAGCAGTTTTATTCTTTTTTGCATGCAATTACGGAAATGCGTTCACTGGCTACTTGAATCAGGCCACTAGGCCTACTTTGTCGGACAAAGGCACAAAATTATATTGACCGAAACTAGATTAAAAGAAAACAGTCCTGGAAATTGTACGTTTCCGTTTGATGAGAATTCTAAGATCGAACACCTTGTGCAATATGTCATGAGCATCAATCTTAATGGTATTTGATAGATGGGTCTTTGGCAATAGTTTTACCATATGTTTAAAATAGTTTCAGAGAAAAATCTGAATGTAAAATAGGATTCCATCATTCAGGCAACATTAATCTAAGTTTGCACAGTCGATACACCATCACTTGAGAATTCTTACAATCATGCAAAAAGCATAATATTGCTAGCAATGACGAAGTAATCCTGTCATTCTTTCACCTCCCCCTCAAAAAAAAAAAAGAGAAAACGAATCAAAGCAAACAAACACACACACACACACACACACAACCAACCAAGCTGAACCAAGCAAAGGAATTGTAGCCCATCCAAATAAAACTCAGTGTGCGAACAGCGTGATGGAATAAATGAGTAATAGAGTAATAATAGTGCAGAAAGAGCAGCCCTACTCCAGCATGGTTGCTTTCAGCAAAGCCATCTAAATTATGTACCTCCGGACATGCCGGATGGAAAAGTGGTGATTATATGAAAGTAAAAAGCACCAAAGCACGTCACGAACTCGACACATCACGAGCTCGACACATCATCACGAGCTCGACACTCACGAGTCACACAGCCAAGGAAATGGACACCATTCAAAGTGGACAGTTAAGGCCCACGAGCTCGACATAGACTCACGAGCAGTGACGAGCTATCGACGGTCCAAGAGCTAGACACTGGCCAAAAAAGGTCGGATCGAGGATGTATCATTAGTAGATTGTTTCTTTTTTTTAATGTATAACTCCTGGCCGTCTGGCCGTCCGACAAACACAAAAAGATGAAAGGAAGAAGAGAGCATTACACTTAACCTTTCATTCTTGGGGGACATATTGAAAATGTCATCATTTATTGGGTGTATTTCAACAGTTACGATCAATAACCAAAAGGTATGAATCAACCCAGTCTCAATGAATTGTATCTCAATGCTTGTAAACATAATCAGAACGGACGTCATATGCTGACGTCATACCCGTGAACATTTCATTACTGAACAGAAAAAAAAAATCAACGTAAAACCTGCGAAGGCACGTGGACGAAAGTATATTCAGTTTCTTGTGATTAAGTGAAAACGTAAACAGTGCTACTTTGACACACTGTGTTCTCGCAAAAAAAAAAAAAAAAAAAAAAAAAAAACTTTACTTCAGGTAATAGATAATGACTATCAAAGGCAAAAATCAAGTAGTTTACTTTTCTGGATGTTTGACGCAAGGAACATAATTCATACTCTCACCGCTGCACACTGATACGGTGTGTTTTTTCACACACCAATTGTGTAGCTGTCTAAATTATGATATACGTGATGCATGGCAATGACACAGCAGCTGTGGCGCTATATGGACCCGCGAAATAATTTCTCTCGGAAAATCACGGATGTGTAACTCGCCGACCTACGTTTGTTGCTCGGACTGTATATCCAGTGAGACGGCTTAGATTTTTATTTAAGGAAAACGTGTCAACACGACGTCGAGCAGTGGACAGTTTGTGTATAAGCGATCATGACTACGATGGCAGCGCCTTCGACTAGTGTCGGACTGGTAACGAACTCGACGGAGAGAAGTCCGACTGCATATCGCGCAGCGACGTGGGATGATGCTACGTGGATCTTGACCAGCGCCTTCCTCATCTTCACCATGCAATCCGGTTTTGGCCTTCTCGAGTCCGGGAGCGTGACTCTGAAAAACGAGGTCAACATCATGGTCAAGAACGCCGTCGACGTCCTCTTCGGTGGCATATCGTTTTGGATGTTCGGCTACGGCCTGAGCTTCGGCATCAATGAAGGCTCGAACCCTTACATTGGCATTGGCGATTTTTTCGTGGACAGCATGCGAGTCGACGCCGAGCTCGGTCACCTCTTCGCTCATTTTTTCTTCCACGCTTCCTTCGCAACCACGGCCACGACAATCGTAAGTGGTGCGATGGCGGAGCGCACAAAGCTCGAAGCCTACATCATCTTCTCCTTTCTCAACACCTTCGTGTACGCCGTCCCAGCCCATTGGATCTGGGCTCCCAATGGGTGGCTACACACCATGGGTGTTGTCGATATTTCAGGGGCTGGACCGGTGCACCTGTTAGGAGGAGTAACTGGTCTGGTGGCTATCATCATGTTGGGGCCTCGACACGGTCGGTTTGGCCCCCAGGAGGATAAGCCAGTTCAAGGCAGTCCTATCAACACACTCCTTGGTCTCTTCATGTTGTGGTAAGTTTAGAAAATACGATTTTAAAATACTTTATTCATTTAGGCCTTTCAGTATTTCCATGTTTACCAACTAGCATCTAAATTCTTATTCCCGCTTATCATATGTTTACCCTTCTTACAATTAATGCATTACTTTTTAAGTTAATGAGAGTTCAAAAAGATAAGTGTGACAGTCTTCAATTTAGAATTTTTTCATAATTTTTTATCATAATTCTGATAATTTAAGTGAAGTTGGAATGATGTTGCTGCTACTCATGATGATGCTGTCAATGATAACAGCAGTAACGACAATAGCATCTATTATAGTAGGAATAATGATAATAATAATGATAGGAGGAGACATGGATATTAAAGAAAACTGGGTGACTTGAGAGCTGTGATAATGCATTTTACTTAAGTGTCATGTAAATGTCAACAGAATAGAGAGCTTTTTCCCACATTCCGTTTTATGTCATCGCTAAAAATTTTGATTTAATGGCTTTTTCCGCATGACGTTACATGGAAATTTTGTTAGCACTGTGATGCAATAGGTCAAACCCATGACGTTTAATTACTTTCATTCCACAATATGTATACTCTCCTCGAGGGAAATGATGATTTGGTATTGTAAAAAAAAAAAAAAAAAAAAAAAAATCCATAGCGAAAATTTTCATTTCGACATTTGCATTACCTTGCTGTTATTTCCGACATAAATTCTTCTCGGTTCCTGGGGTTTCGGAAAATGACTGGACTTCAGGATATTTGGAATATGCTGAATACTGATGTTATCAGAATTCAGAGCGATATGATATTACTTGAGGCAGTGTTTTGCTTCTGATTGATCGTATATATGTATATTTATGTCAGTGCATGAAAACAAATTCTGAGGATACATTATTTTCCATACCAGTATAGTAATAAAGAGACTAATGAAATCAATTTACATACTTTTTACGTTCTTCAAGTATGATGTCCTATATTCTGTGATTAAATGAAAATCCTTACACTAATTGTATTTCCGGAGATTTGTTTATAGGCTTGGTAATGATTGCGCTTAGTTTTGGTAACTTCAGCCTCGGTTTTTGTTATTTGTTGATATAGATGATAAAAAGATACATAAACAACTTAAAGGCGGGTCTTGGGGGATAGCGATTTTAGCAAATTACATATACATAGTATTTCGGCAAATGCAGCGTTGACTTGTATCATTGTTTGATACAAAAGACTAAAATTGATAAACTACAAAGGAGCTGTTTAGCAAGAATGATTTGAACAAAGAATTACAAAAACAACAAGAAAGATATCAGAATCAGTTGTTGAGCTAAAACCTCTCTGCAAAACGTCATTTCATTAGCAATTCATTTCACTTTTATGCTAAGGTGGGGATGGCTTGGTTTCAACTGCGGCAGCACGTACGGCGTAGCCGGTCAGAAATGGATCCTCACAATAAAGTAAGTTTGCAATCGTGTTTGTTTTTCGTTTGCTGCCCAAATAGAAAAACAAAGACGCGTTCATGGAGAACGTTAGTTCATTATGTAAATTGATAGATAGTGCGCAGCACAAGCCTGACAAGTCGAGAGGTTTCTCTTTCCGTAGACGATGCCACATGCAACTATTTGTCGGTGTTTGTTGTTCATTCGTGCATTCAGTATCATTCATCTTGTCCTGCTCTAAAGTGCTCAGTTTTATCTTATTTCGGGCGACGGATTTACCTTCAATAGGCTTGTTTCCTTTAGTTTCGAACAAACAGTTATACAAATAACATAATGTATTCATACTTCACGCATATTATACATTTTATAATTATACAAATTATAATGTAGATGAATTGTATACATAGTATGTCATTATAAAGTTTAGTATATTCCTATTTTGCTTAATTTCCAATGCTGTACCTTCAGAAATTTCATTACTTACCAAAATTTGAGCGTGATAAGAATGCAAAACAGGACGGCTGTGTGCTTTTATACCAAAGGGCAAACTTATACTGACGTAGCAAAGACGGATGAATTCATTCCAGATACCCGAGCTTTCTCGCTACCTTTAGGCTACGGTCACAACCCCCAAAATCAGCCTACTCGGCGACCGGTCGGCGAGTTTTTAGCCAAAACCGGTCGGACAACGACCGGTGACCGACCAGTGACCGACCAGGCGCCACTGATTTTTGGGTCATCGGTCGGTCGCCGCTGAAGTTTTAGCGCGGAGTTAAAATCTCAGCGGCGACCGACCAGTTTTCACTCGCTGCCCAAAATACGCTCGGTGTCCGAGCGGGAACCGCCCAGGCACTGACCTAATCGAGCGGTCACTGCCGAGCGATTTAGGGAACAAAAATAATAGAGACAAAAATGACAACAGCACAGAGGAAAACTAAGAGAAGAGATCGAGCGGTCGCCGTCGAGCGACTTAGGGACTAAAAAAGTTAAGATAAAAATGACAGAAGCACTGAAGGAAACCAGGGACGAGATGGAGAAGACAATCTAACGAAGAAGCAAGGGGAGTAATAAAAGGCAAAGAAACCCCACCAACATCTCAGCATCTCAATATCTTGGCAACCAACATGAGGGACATGGAAGTCAGAGGCAACCTCTTTGGGGCAAAAGAGATGAAAGCTAAAAGTTAGTGTTGATATGTTGACGTAGTAAAATATGGTTTGGTTACCTTATCATTCATTTAAGGCCTATTGATTGAAGAAGAAATGAATGACAAGAGATGGGGAAAATCAAAATATAAAATTAAATAGGCATAGAAAAATACTGTAAAATATAAAAGATATTTTGGAGATTTTTTGAAGATATTCTGGAAAAATCTAATCTATTTTAATCTTTGTTCCATCTTTGGTGTTCCTCCCTTTTGTTTTATTTCCTAAAGTCTAGTTATCTGTGGTATCACATAGCTGAAGTTTGTTAGTTGATAATTCAAAGGGATGGTACAGTATTGTGGAGATGAGAATTGGGCTTTTAACTTTCTGCGAGATACCAAGAAAACACTTATAATATAGTACAGAACATACCTTTTTAGAGGAATTCAAAGTTTATTTGATGAAAATCGGGTTTGGAATGACTGAAACATCCAAAAACAAAGTAAAACAAAGTGATCCTAATAAACTTTTGGTCCCACACTTTATTAGAATCGCTCTTTTTTTTTTTTGGGGGGGGGATATCTCAACCATTTCAAAACCAATTTTCATCAAATAAACGTTGAATTCCTCATAGAATTAAATGTTTGTTCATATTTCATAATCGGTTTCTCATTATCTCACCTAAAAATGTTAGAAACCTGAAATAAGGTTTCAACCAAAACTTAACAGTCCCTTTAACTCTTAGATCTTTTGCCTCGAGTTTTATCTTAATTGATTGATTAATTAACACATCACAAATCACATAGGTACATTAATAAACACAGGTAGCTCGTGAGAAATTTCCGGCAGAGACCGGCGGGTAGCCGTCGGTACGCCTACGGGTCACCGGTAGATGACCTATCGATCACCCGTCGGTCGCTGAGCGATTTCGTAAAAATCGGCCGGTGACCGGTGGGAGATCGTCCAGTTGCCGATGGGGCATCGCTCGGTGACTGCTCGGACTCTGCGCGTTGCAGATCCCAATATTTCACCATTTTTTTCTGAAAATCGATCGGTGACCGACGGGAAATCGACAGGGCACTGCTCGGCCATCGCTAGGGTTTTACAGCCTGCTCAGCATCTCCAAAAACTGCTGGGCGGTGCCAAAATTTCAGCAGCGACCGACCAGGTTACAAATCGGTCGGTCGCTGCTCTGAGTTGTGACCGTAGCCTAATAACCACGAGACGATCAAAATGTAATGACAAAAATCAGGGCATGGTGTACTGTTACGTGGTAACCACTCGTGTCGTGTATAATACTGTTTCATCATGTTTAAATTGTATCTTGAATTCCCAGATCGGCGGTTTCTACTATCCTTGCATCCATTTCTGGAGGGATAACAGGAATTACTCTCAGGTAATTATGTTTCTTCTATTTTTTTCCGCCCTTACCTTTTGTTTTAACTGTCAACAGCAAACTGTAATTGCAATCTTCAGAAGAAAAAAAACAACAACATTAAAAGATATATTCTCCGGTATGATTCATGTGTAGGCCTACGCATTTTTCGTTGAGCATCACATTTAATGAATATACATGTATAGACATAACAACTGCAAATTCAATGCATTGACTGTTAGATACAACATGTTGGAATGAAAATGCTGGAAAGAAAAACAAGTATATACAATCATTTTCTTTCGATAAAGAATTGCAATGAGGTTGTTTGTCCATTTGCTTGCTTCTTTTCCTCTGTAAGCAGCATACCATGTATCTTGTTTCGTCATTTCAATGCTAGAAAGTAATCTTAATGTACATTGTTAGCGTTGTGTATTTCTATCTTTGCCCCTCCAGTTATCTTACCCTTGGTCGGAAATTCAACATTGGCTGGTTGATCAACTCTGTCCTTGCATCGCTGGTTTCTATAACGGGTAATTATTGATGGAGAAGATATTATTTGAGTCTGCACATCAGACTATCAACCAACATGACATGCCGCATTTTTTTTCCCAATACGATTCTTTACTGATGGCATGAATTCAAATTTCGGAAGTTGCATTAACTGATTAAATTCTCTACAATACAAAGCAAGGACGTTCCTACCACAGTAATATGTACTTTATTATCAGAATAAGCAATAACGAATGTACAGGCTGGAAAATTTTCCCCATTGTGAAAACATCAGTATACTGCTGCCGTTTGTTTGTGTGTTGTGTGTGTGTGTGTGTGTGTGTGTGTGTGTGTGTGTGTGTGTGTGTGTTTACCTACTGAAAAGCAAACTAGACACGAAATTTCAATGTTAGATGACATAGACTATCCAAACCTTTTAGCATTAAAAAAAAGAATGATATAACCATGTAGGATACACAGGAAGAGACGGCATGTCGGCGTCGACCTCGTAATTTTTCCTCCATTGTGTAGGAGTGCGCTATCTTCATTCCAGCCTCCTTTTTTAGTTGCTGGATAGAAGGACACGAATCTAAAAGAAAGATAGGCTACCGCATCTACATCTTTGAGGTTCTGAGAATAAGAACGCCCAAAATGCCATTTCTTGAGCTTGAAAAGCACGTTATTTACGACGTGTACCATTGACGCCATGATTAACAGATCTAGGCCGTCAACGTAACATGTTTACCTTTCTGGACAAAAAAAAAGGAGTCTTGTCAAGAACTCTACATCAAACATGTACTTTGTTATTCCTGTTCAGTTTTCCGTTTGTCGTTAATGTATTGTATATTCTTTGGATGGAGGGCGATTTTTTTTTTTTTTTTTTTTTTTTTTTATGAACTACCTGCTCCGCTTTGTTGCTTTGAATGCCATGAAATTTAAGTCATGTAGCATTGGTAATAAAAGTCGGTCTGACTGGAAATGGCATGCGTTCTGGAGCCCTTTCTTCCTTATCGCACATGATATACTGTCTTGTATGTCCCTGTCAACTGTCTACTAGTATTTTTCCAAAAAGAATTTGAAGTTGCTTTTTTTTTTAAATCTCATGTTTCCTTATGAATTGCAGAATCGAATTGTCCTTTAGGCCTACTTTGTGACTAATTTGCAAAATCCACATGAATTGCCACATATTCTATTGCGTCGATTGTATACGAGGGCAGATATCATGGTTTTTGTCTAGCTTTATAGTCTCTCTTCAAGTCATATCTGTAATTCACCCATTTCCTTTCCATTTTCACGCTGTACAGTCACGTCTCGACATATTTCTGTAGGTGGCTGTCTTCGTATAATTTACTCGTCTTCTCTGCAGTTCTGTGGTCTTGTTGTCATGTTAGTCTTGTCTCATAATCATTGTCTCGTTGTCATGTTAGTCTTGTCTCATAATCATTGTCTCGTTCTCACCATAGTCATGTCAGTTTTACTTCAAGAAGTCTTGTTGTGACGTCAGTCTTGTGTCATGTTGTTTTTCTTCAGCTTGTCTCTATACCGTCATACTACGTGTCTCCTAAGTTGGCATCCAAACCTATTTCTGTATTGGTTTCCTTCTTCGGAGGGGCCAACACATAACAAGAATTATCTCTTCAGAGATTGTCTCAATTTATTTTGATTCACTTTGATGAATTCTTGCAATGTTTCATTGTCATATTTTTTTTTTTTGCTAATGTATAAGACCTAGATTCCATTTATCATACAGTGCATATTAGTCTACAAGGAGTGAAGAGTCATTTTGTTTTGTTGAAAATTAACAATGAAATTTTAATTAAACTTAATTGAATTGAAATTCTCCATTGGTGAATTCGTGTCGTCAAGTCTGGAAGCGCCCTAAACCCTTAATATGCATAATGCACTTTGTTCGCCATTTGGCACACATCGAGAAACCCACTGCATTATCCATTTATACAGATTACCCAATCCTACTAATTCCCTGTGTAATATCACGGCCTTCCGGTAGGACAGAGGTTCATAACCATGATATCTGTACGTGACTGGGCTTGCTACCTTTACAACTAGGTCAAGTTTGGATGGATTACCTGAATGCTAATAGAAAAGTTTGGCATATTATGTTGGTGAATGGTTTAAAGGGATTGTATAGTTTCGGTTGAGATGGGGAGTCGGTTTCCAACCCTTTTTGATGGTGATTTTTTTAGATAATAAGAAACCTCTACAATATGAAATAATGAAAGAATGTAAAATTCTAAGAGGAATTCAAAGTATGTTAGATGAAAATAGGTTTTGAAATGGCTGCAATATCCCAAGCAAAGTGATCCTAATAAAAGGTGGGACCCACCTTTTAATAGGATCGCTTTGTTTTACTTTGTTTGTGATATCTCAGCCATTTAAAAAAAAAAATCAACATGCAGTAAACATTGAATTTTTCCTAGAATTGGGTGTTCTTTAACATTTCATGAAGTGATTTTTAAGTATCTTGCGGAAAATTTAAAGCTGAATCCTCACCTAAACCAATATTCTATTATACCTTTAACACTGTCCAGTAATCAGCTCTATAATCAAATGCATACTGACAAGGTTTGTTAAAATTGCCCAAAATGGGATTATTGTCACCTTGAGTTATTCTATAATTGGTGCTTCAAATCTACTGCAAAGGCGATGCAATTTTTCTCTTTAGGTATTCTATAGTTGGTGCTTTAAATCTAATGCAACGGCGATGCAATTTTTCTCTTTAGTTATTCTATAATTGGTGCTTTAAATCTAATGCAACGGCGATGCAATTTTTCTCTTTAGTTATTCTATAATTGGTGCTTTAAATCTACTGCAACCGCGATGCAATTTTTCTCTTTAGCTATTCTATAATTGCTGCTTCAAATCTACTGCAACGGCGATGCAATTTTTCTTTTTTTTTTCATTATTTCTGCTGAAGTTTTCAAAACGATATCTTTAGAGTGGGGTTAATGTGATGAGCAAACTGTTTTGATTGAAACGGTGACATCACTCCCAAGTATCCCATTTAGGACAAGCATCATCTACATCTACACCGAGACAGACTCACTCTCTATTGCGTTACAATAACACTAATCTATGTTTGTTTTTCTTCCTCTCTCCATCTCTCTCTCTCTCTACATAATATATATATATATATATATATATATATATATATATATATATATATATATATATATATATAATTTATATACAATATATATATATATGAATGTATTGCTGTTATGTTGCTAACACCTCCGTGCATGTTCTTTTACGTCAAATTGCTATTCTGATGAATTCATGTTAAGTCGCTGTTTTTACTTTGTATTCGCTTACTTTTGTTCAAGTTTCGTTGCAAATTGGTTGCTTTTGTTTTGTTATGTTGATTTCCAAAACCCTGTCCAATGTCCGTCGAAGGGTCGAAAGCTCAGTATTGACATTAAAAGCACTAAATAGAGTGAACAACCGCAACGTCCGCTGCCTCCCCCTTTCCGTCACTTCTAGGGAGCTTTAGATTTTCGCGAGGGGACGTTCAGAGGAAAAAAACATGTTCTGTGCAAAAACACGCGTCAAATCGATCTATTTTTAGCTTGCGTCGCCTGAGTTTTTCACTACGCGTACTGGGCTATTTTTTACGTCCGCACAGTTTGCAACGTAGAGAACTACTTTATGCACTGATCATATGGGGACGCCATTTTATTTTTTATACATTGCGTCCCAGCGTAATCTAAAGCTACTTTTCAGCACGACGCAGGGGAGAGGAGAACGTCCAGCGCAAGCTTTGTCTCAAACGTCCGCGCGTCAAAATCTAAAGCTCTCTATTATACGAAATACATGTAATGCAACCCCTATCACTGACGTGGCCAAGGCAACTTCACGTTATACTATATAATTTTATACATATATATAATGTATGTGTGTGTGTGTGTGTGTTACACACATGTATACCTCTATCGGTTGATATCTATCTCTCACAGCTTACTGCGCGCTTGCCCACCCGTGGCAATCCATCGTCATCGGTGCCGTGGGCGCCGTCATCGGCTGTGCTGCCACGCCATTGATGTCCAAGCTGAAACTCGACGACCCAGTCAGCGTCGTGCCCGTACATCTCTTTCCGGCCATCTGGGGCTTACTGGCTGTGGGGATTTTTGGCGAGGTTGACACCCTTGGGACGTTCAATCGCCATGACGGTTAGTCTCAACCTTGACCGAAAATGAACTCTCATTCCTATACAAACAATTTTTTCAGTCCTTTTGTTGTTGTTTTTTACAGTATTCCGGATTTATTTTTTTTTTTCGTAGAAATACATGAATGAATCCCAAAGAGGGGAGTAAATACTAGTAATTTGCGTTTTTGTGCTTTTGTGGTTGACTGTATCATATATACGATGGCTGGTTCTGAAATACTGCCCTTTAAGATATATTTCAAGAAACTTTCAATTACTTTAGCCATTACAGTACTTAAAGGAATGGTATAGTTTTGGTTAAGATGGCGCTTCAGGTCTCCAGCTTGTCAGTTGTCGGTCTCTTATTACCTCTCAAAAAGTTCAAATCTGATCACTGATTCCCCTCTCTCAACCAAAACTATACAATCCCTTTAAATACAAGGTTTTATGCTATGTTACAAGACAGTTACAAATGTGGAATTAATTATGCATGATTTGTCTTCTTTTCCTTCTTGTAGGATTAATCAAGGGTGGAGGTTTCTGGTTGCTGGGAGTCCAGCTTCTCTCTGTGGTATGTCTCTGTGGATGGACGGCCGTCACATCATTCCTCTTCCTCTACGTCCTCAAGATCACCGTCGGTCTTCGTGTCTCTCTCCACGAGGAGCTCATGGGGGCCGACATCGTCGAGCACGGGCTCCACGGCATCTACAATAAGAGGACGGGCGAGCTCCGCGACGCCGAGAACCGTCTTATTCTCACCATCGACAAATCCACGAAGGAGAGCTATGAGAGATCGTTGGACGGATTGCGCCGGCTTATCAGGCTGAACGGGGGATTGGTGTTCCCCATGCAGCGCGCTAGCTGCACCACGGTGGGAGACATCCGCAGAGGCTCTTTGGCAGCATCGGAGCTTTGCCGCAACGTGCCAAAGGACAGCGAAAATGATGACGGCACAATCCAAAATGGACGTCCCATTCACGTTCATTTCCTTAACGCCTCGATGGAAGGAAGACCGCATGGAAGCGTTGGGGCCGAAAGGTAACAAGTATAGTGGTATGAAGTAAAAACACAAAATAAAGGAGAAAATATTCAGTGTCACAACACAGACTACGCAGGGAGCATGGTGAAAACCGTGATCTCTTAGAATAACTCTCCGCGTGCCTAAAGCCTTGAGTAGCAGCCGTCTGGGTCTTTCTTGGACTCAGACCCACGTCGACAAGGGACATGAATCACAGTGCTCCAGTTGGCAGAGGTTTACTTTTATTGTTGTTGTTTTTGTGGTCATACACCCTAAGAAAAATAGGTTCAACTTTGCACCTGTACGGGTGCATTTTTGCACCTTTCAGACCAGAAAGGTGCGAAGCTATACCTTTAAAGGTGTTCACTGTCCTGAAATGTGCAAAACTGCACCTGTAAAGGTAAAAAGTTGAAGCTATTTTCCATGGAGTGCAATGAATTGCAATGCAAATACTATCATAGTAACACTGATAAGTATGACTTACTAATCCTGGTAATCATAACGATGAGAGCATTTTACAAATTCCTGCTGCAAACTATACATGATATGTTTTCTACCCCTGTAGATAAATGTAGACACTGACGATCATCCTAGACATTCCATTTCTATGATGTGTTTGATGAAAAGGGTATCCATTGGACGTGCTTCAAAGGTGCAAACTGGTTAGTTGTCATGGTTGTATATACGTCTTTGCTGGGATTTTATAAGTCCATTATCTTGATTACTCAGAATAGTACAACGGTGTGCTTGTCGTCTGATGTATTTGTGTGCGTGTGTGTGTGTGTGTGTGTGTGTGTGTGTGTGTGTTAGCTAGTAGTATTGAGATCTAGCTTTTAAAATCATTTGAGAAAAATAATCTCTCTTTTGTCTGACCTGTCTGAGTTTCACTCTTTTATGACTACTGCCTCTGCTGTATATGTTTATTTGTTATATTCAGAATAATTGTTGTTGTAATTTCAATTCCCTTTTTCCAACAAGTTTCATGACTGCAATTTAAGATATTAATTCGCATGTAAGGTGCGTGGCATGATCGACGTCATCAATTGGTCAGTTCAAGGCACGTGGTTTCAGTTCAGTGTGGCCTGCAGACCAAATTTGCAATACATTGTATAAGATTCACGCACGTCTTTTATATTGCATACTACATTTAAAAGTTACATAACAACATGTATGATAACATGTATACTCTTTTTCAGTTTTTTTTAAATGTAATATCATATATCATAATGTGTCTGTATTATATAAACATAATCCTATATATAGGATATACATACATTTTCGAATGATAAAAAAACACTACCCGGATTTCAATGATATGTCATTATACATGTTATTCCGCTAACATTGTCCATATGCCCTTGTCAGAAATTCTTAGGCAGACATTGTTTTCGTGTTCAAATGAGCCCGTGTACGTAGCGAGGTTGTATCCATTAATCTGCCTAAAAGTGTAATACGTGCTTAATCTATGCTGTTTTCAGCTCTTCATTGTCTTACTAACATCTTGGAGCATTTGAAAGCAAATGCTCTAATGTTGCTCCCGTGCAGGATTTTCAGTTAATTGAAAACATTTGACTCAACCATTGATGATATCAATCAATCATCCATTAAACAAATACAATGTGCATGTACAAAGTATAAGATATTAAAATGGAGAAGTCAAAATAGTCTATAAATACAGGGAAAAGATGTTGACGATTGCATAGACGTCTTCATATTTATAGATATAGATTTTACACAGTGATTAGCCTTAGATGGACGATGAAAAGTTCGGCTGTTATTGCATCACAATCATGTGATTACCCAGAGTTGGTACCCAGAGTTGGCGGTGAGTTGGCTCAGTCGGTAGCGCGTCTGCCTCACGATCACGCGGCCCGGGTTCGAACCCGAGTCTGGACTGAGCAATGTTGTGTGTAAACATACCGTCCCCTCTAGCAAGAGGCAAAACACTCTGTCCCTCGGATAGGACATAAAATGAAGAGTTTGTTTGCAAAAACCGATAAGTCCATTTTTGAAGATTTTGAAGTACGGCCTATGTCATAGAGTACAAAATAAAACCTTTTAAATGACATATTGGTCACTACATATAAAGGTATATTTTTGAAGTTATGGTCAAAAGAAGCAAAAATTTTCTTATTATTCTCTTTATTTTTCTTGACCTTTAATCGCAAATATCTCCATTTGGCAAATATGGACTTATCGGTTTTTGCAAACAAACTCTTCAAATGGAGGTCCCGTGTATGAGAGGGTCACAGCTCATGCACGTAAAAGATCCCGCTTCATTCATTCATCGAAAAGAGCAGGGTGTCTAACCCGGTGAAGTGGTCCCACCCCACATCCAACTGGACCCCATGGAAGACCAGCTTAGTGTAGCTGAATATGGGCTATCCAGCCATCTTCACAGATGGAAAATGAACAACAACAACAACAACAACAACAGTTAATATTAACCAAACAATACAAGCAAACAAACAAACGTTTACAGTCTCTCCTTCCCTACGATCTAGTCATTAGTTCGTCCCTTGGAAAGAAACGGATTGAGGTATATCCTCAGCAATCTGCTCAAATACCGACTGGCAAGCTCGAGGTCATATCGACCTTAGTCTGAGCTATATACGTATATTCTTGTTTTTGTAATGTCTTAGATTAGCCAACTATCGATCGATGTCATATTTGCGTTTGTGACTTTGCAAGTGGATCTGGAACAAACCACTGTACATAGTAGTCTACCCCTGAACAGCCGTATTTGCCTACTTGCAACGCGATATATTTTTGAAGTATTTTTATTGATTACTGGGCAGAAGAGCTACATTACTGTGAATAATTCACTCTCGTGGGTTTATTACCTTTTCGGGACAAACCTTTGCCATTTCAACTCTTGAACCTTGGAATTACGAATGTACCTCATAATATTGAATATTCTTTAAACAACCCCAGCGCATGTCCCATTAAATTGTCTGCTCTCAGTGGAATTGCAGTTTATTTCCTTGCTACAAGTCTGCGATTTTAATTAGCGGAGACCGTTAGGTTGCACAAAATGCTGATATGCAACATTTATAAATGTTGTGTCGGTTGGTTGATTAGCTTTTGAGGAACATCTCGCCTGTACTTGCTGTTGTTGTTGACAAAGATAGCGAGTAATAAGCTTGCATTCAACATGAATTTCAAAATCTTTCACATATATATATATATATATATTTTTTTTTTTTTACTTATATATCTCTACTTCTATAGCAATCTTAATCTATTGGACGGGATACTAATTTTCCCTAAAGCGGACAGCTGATATTGACTCTTAGATTTCAACAAATATTCAGAATTATGAATAATGTATAATATTGCTTACAATCGTAAGAAGGTTGACCTCACCTCTGTACAATACGATCGAGAAAACTGAGTGAACAGTTTCACTCAGTTTCACTCAGTTTCACGGTAAATTCTGACAGGTATAGATATGACGGAAAGCGTCCCTATTAGGCCCCACTGTTGTTTGCAAAATACTGCTGTTGATTTATCGCACTGTTCACAGATCATTTCATATGACTACCATTTCCCTATTCATATTCAGTCCTCCACGCCTTCCATCTGCATTGACATTTTCGAAAAGAAACTCAAAATCACTTATTTCAAGAACAGAGCCAATGATTATGTGATTGTGGATTATTTGTACTCGAAGTTGATTTATTTGTTAGTTTCTCTTCTGTAAGTTGTAAAGCGCTTAGAAACATTTTGGTCATAAGAATATTCCATCTGTATGTTGTTATTGTTGTTGTTGTTGTTGTTGCTTTTAATTCTTTGGGATGAGTGATTAAAGAATGGTTTAGTTTTGTTTCTGTATCCCTGTGAAGCCGAATATCTCTGATGGTAGCGGTAAATGTGGTTGTGCTTTATATAGGCCTGATTCCTTTTCGCGGTTATGTTATACAATGTATTCCTAAATATAACACGATGTACGTGCATAGTTGAAAGTTTCCGAATGTTTATCTTCCTTTAGGATTGACTGTACCTGTTGTGTGTTCTTTTTGTATATAGCGGTTCGTATTATGCGATACTTCCAGCTGTTCACCTTGTTATAGATTATTAGACCCTTTCTGCAGAAAATTGTACAATGAGTGAAAAATAAACGAGGAAAGTATGTCATTATATACATGCTGCATGGAGAAAATTAAGAGGTGAGCGTTTGAAAGTCTTGTTTCCAACAAGTTAATGGAAATGACGAGTTTAACAAATAACAAGGTTATGGCGAATGAAGTAAGATTATAGAAGAGGGGTACTGATGTAAACATGAATGTTAAAAAACCTATGCATTTAATTTCATAGGTGCACGCCATATCAAGGTTAAGTTGAATACAGGGGGTAGAAATGAAATTATTAAAAAAACGAGGTTGATGATAAAATAGTGACTAGCAGAAAGAGAAGTGAATGCACGAAAAAGACATTGGGGAGCCATGTCCAATTAGATGAACGCGACCGAGACTTTACAAGGGCACATGCAATAATCATGTGGGAGAATAAGGCGTTAATGATGGCTCGAAATGTCGAGCGCAATTATTGAAATGAGACTGAAATCAATTTCGTACTCGTCTAACCACAGTTTTAATATGCTGCATTGAGCCCCAGTATCCTGAATCTCCGAATCACAATTGCACCAGCAGTTGGACTAAAACCGTGAATTGTCTGCTTGCAGGTTTTTTTGCTTGTTTGAATGTTTGTTTGACAGTTTGTTTGTTTTTTTCATCGCAAGCCCTCATCCTCGAGTTCTATGGCCCGAAATCAGCTGTGGGTGAAGCAGTGAAACAAAAGCACATGTGAGAGAAATAAAGAGTATCTAGACCGAAGGATGGCATTTTTCTTTTATCAGATGATGTTTCGAAGAGATATAGTGTAACGGCGACCTATCTTTGTCGAAGATGGGCAGAATATAATTCCAATTCTGTAAATGTCCCAAGATAAAGTCCCGCTATATGTTGAAGTTCATTGTCGAAGGATGCCGAGGGACACATAGAAATTACAGTTGTCAGGCAGAAATCACGGTTAAAGAAGTTTATTGTGGAGAATCACTCGAACACATTGACAAGGATGGATTGTGAGGATGTCTCGCCAGGCATGAGGGATGCGATGCGGTGAAAGACTTAGACTAATTAATACGGAAAGCTAACAAGACTGAAGACCGTTTCTGGACTGGTTGACTCTTTATCTCTCTCGTAGGTTACTCTCTTGCTGTTCAAACACGGGTTTCACTCTTAGCGGACACACTCTCCTCTAGGTCAATTCTCTCGAGATAAGCGCAAAGTCTGTCTTATATACCGCTGTCAAACAAGCTCCTCTTGTTCGAGAGAGATAGAGAGGACCAGTCATGAAAGTCACGAGAAAGACGTTTATCGCGCTGCGGAGAATATAGGAGAAGGACGTCTTTGAGCGCATAGATGAAGAGCTGAAAGTCATAGGCAAGGAGAGGATACAAGGACAGGAGAAAGTCAAGATAGGAAGCAAGCACAAAGGGCTGAAGGACAGTGGAAGTCAGAGGGAAAGGGAGCAAGCTGAAAAAGGCTGAAGGACAGTGAGTGGCAAGGGCGAAGGGTAAAGGCAGGGGCTCTGAAAGTCAGGGCAAGGTTGGACTGCGGAGAGCAAGGCAAGAGTTCTGAAAGGCAAGGCAAAGTCAAGTGAGAAGGGACAAAGCGAAAGTACTGAAGGTGAAAGCAAAGTCAGAGCGAGGGAGGCACATGTGAAGGTCAGAAGAACAAAAGAAGATGGCCAAAGAGAGTACTCCGCTGTATGCAAAGCAATTGGGATTGGGCTTGCTAACTAGTAATTTGCAATAGCGCTAGCGAGACATCCTTTACATAGACTTGTACAATAATCATGAAAGCAATGAAAAACAAGTAATGCTATATACATAATATTACATCAAACATCTTAACCAAAATGCGTGACACTAGATTATGTGTGACGTGAAAGTCTGCCTCCGAGGAAAGTGTAAGGGGAAACACGGAGGCCTTTGTAACGCAATGTTCTGGTAATGGGATCTTTATATCTTAACTATCTATACTCTAACAAAGTTCTCTTTTCCTCTAATTGTAACTCTCTCTCTCTCTCTCTCTCTCTCTATCTCTGTGAGAGAAGGGGTCCCGAAGGTGTACAGAACCAGTGCCCCATCTTCTCCCACTGTGAAGATCTACGATGTTCAAAGATTTCTTTTACTTCACCAACATCGTAACAAAGAAAATCATAATCATAGATCGTTCGTATTTCCATTGCATTTGTTTGTTGATAAGAGAGTAACCACTGGAAATGAATGGACAATTTGATGACGATCCCCCAAAAGGATGTTTGTACACGTGTTGGTATCTTTTTAAAAAGCACTGAAACACGTGTATCGTCGCTTTATAATGACAAATGACTGTGCATAGTTTAGTTGTGATTAAACTAATGGCAATATCGAATGACCCATATACAATATGTTAGAAATAACTCTGCGTTCATTCCGTTAACAGCCGTAGAGATGAATTTTTCGATGCCATCTGTCGAGCTTCTCCTAAATTTGTACTGGTGCTTTGGTGACCAAGCGTTGCCATGGCAATGTAATTTATGTCATGAAGATATCACTAAGCTGATGAGTGCATAATCTAGCCTTCGTGACCAGTCATTATATGGTCATACATAAATCAGTAAGGAATATCCCTATCAATACCACTATAATAATAACACTTTCAATGAACTTGGTCCCTCTTCCTGTCACCGACATGTCAACAATAGCAAACAAAAAAGGTAGACACACACACACACACACACATACACGCCAACACATATTCATATTTTCGTCCACATACATAATAACGTTACATCAAAGACCGATATACATGCAACCTACAAGCACGCACGTACACATACACGCACCCATTTATGGCAAAAAACTGGAACAAGTCAATTACTCAAAATGTAAAACGGTCATTATAGTAAACTTCTTTATTACAACAATGAGTTACTGGTATGTGATGAAGTTTTGGGTAAATCTGCTTTAGTTAAGTAGTCCGTAAGTCTCTCTACACTTGTTCATTGCAGATTCAATTTCCTTTAACAGATTGGTTAATGATATAGGGTGCACGTCACGAGATCCACGAGTCATACAGCCTACGAGTTACACATCCCACGAGTCATGCATCCTACGAGTTACACATCCCACGAGTCATACAGCTCATGAGTTCAACACTAAGCAGACAAGGCTCACGAGACCGACACATTAAACCCTGTGTTGTATCTGTCAAACTCGTGGGCTGTTTTTACCTATAGTGTTCGTCTCATGGGCTTTACTTGCCTAGTGTCGAACTCGTGGGCTGTATAGGACTCGTGGGATGTATGACTCATGGGTGTAGGTCTTGTGGGATGACCCCAATAGTCCGGCAGCCATGGGGGGTAAGATTGCATTGGAATGTTATAGTTTGTTTTTTTTTTTAAATTGATATTGACTGTTAAGACCTTCTATTTTAACAATCCACATGCTGGAGCTCTGTCAGCATTGAGCAATTTGAGATATACGCGGAAATCCAAGATGGCCGCCGGCGGCCATCTTGAAAATGCTATTTACTTACTTTTAACCCCCCTAGCACATCAAAAATTGGCATTGAAGGATTTTAGGGATGGAGAATTCAAATCTGAGGTTAGTTTCAGGATATTACTATGTTTTGATGTCTTAAAATAAAATGCCGGCCATTTTTCAAGATGGCCGCCATATAAACATGCTGTAGTGTAGACTATGTAGAATCGCGGAAAGACCTGATTTATCATTTAAGTTTTTCTCTCTTTTTTTTTTTGGACAAGGGAGGTGCATAATGTAAAAAAAAAAAAATATGAAGATTAAGGCCTAAAGCTTAGATTCATTGATAAAAATAATACAGGTTAATCCTATTATAACGAAGTCGCTTATAACGAATGACCGCTTACAACGAAGCAATGAATGAAGTGCTTGTTCCCTTGTAGTGTCACCATTGGTTACACTGCTACAGGCAGAGGTGATAAAACAGATCTTCTGTTCTGGCAAGAACCAAATATTTAAGTTTGTTTACTACTTTATTTGGTTTAGATGTGTGGATCATGTTCCTGAATATCAGTCTTTCCGTGAAGATACTTACTGTTTATGCATCTATTTCATCTCCTTCTTCTGGATGGCTGGTAATATCTCTTGCCTCTCTCGTTTGGTCATTGTGACAAGTTAATGAGCCGTTACACGCACAAAATATTGTACAGGCAAGATTTGCCTTATGGCAGCCGCAGCAAGATGTTCTGCAAGGCATTTCACTGGAACATGTACACCGAATAAGTTTGAGGATGCTTTCAGGAGCCAGCTGTATTTCTGGAGAAAGTGTCACTGGTAGGAGGGATTTTGTTTTCTCTTCCTTCATATATCCATACTTTGTTGGGTCTGGTACTGTAGGATTGAGATCCAGGGCCTTTCTCCAAATCCATGTTTGAAGGTGGGCACGTTTCACATTTTCAGTGAAGGCTTCTGTTGTCGGTGGCAAGACAGATTTGGCATGCTCGTTGTCCCTGGTCGTCCTACTTTTGATTGCCATGTGCTCCAACGTGCCTCTGTCATTGATGTAGCACTTGGTTGCCCGTAACAAGCTCCAATAAGTGCAGTCGCTTCATGCATAACATCAGCCATGTCAGCCTCAATGTCTCCTACTGACTCCAACCGCATCCCAGGATTGTTTCTAAGGACTTTCAGCAGAGTTCCTTTACCGATGCCGAAACATGCCCCAACTGTGTCACAGCCGGTCAGTGCGTGACCAGGCAACATCAGATGGACGATATCTTTGTGCTTGTTGACTGTTGCAGGTATGTCAATGACTCTTCTGTCTTTGATTGGGGACTCCATCACTAAAGGTGATGTAAGACCTTGCTCATGATAATGATGGAGCAGAAGGATATACACATCTGTATCGTCGGCGATCACTCGAGTGAAACTTCCTTCATCGGATGCCAGTTTGATGGCTTGCGTGACAATGATGGTGTCGGCTTCCTCATGTTTATTGGACAAATCCTGCCTCTGTGTTAGTGACCCATCTGGATGAACTTCAACAGGGGTTGCTTCTTGGTCAGTTATGATAAGCTTGTGTCTGTTCTCTTTCATGAAATGGCCGTCAGATTGAAGTTCTGTGGATATGATGTGAATTAGTTGTCTTTTGTTCTCGCTAACTGTGAGAGTTAGTTTCTGGGGAGGAAGAGGTGAAGACGGGTTGAGTTGATATACCCGCGATCCATCATTTCCCCTGGACGACCTGGTTGCACACTTCATGCTGTAATCATAGTAGCGATCGAAGACTAGATATGTATCTCCGGATTTCAGGTAGTTGGCTACCTTGCTGTTGAATTTGTTGACGTAATCCATCACAGTTGCTTGTCTTGATGGTGATGATGATGGCCAGCTGGGGATCCACAGGAGGGCACAGCCATCAATCACTGTGCGTATTTCACCTTGTCTTCCTGTCTGTCTTGTCGGAACTTCAACCTTTGTCTGATTCTTCAAGGTGGCCTTGGATTTAGCAATTCGCATGTCACCACAGTCATCAAACAACGCTGTAGGCACTGGTGAGAGTTCACAAGACATCACATCACGGAAATTTAGATCCCTTGAACTTGCTTGTAATCCAATCACTCGTGAGTAGATCAATTTGGTGTCATACACTTTTGACTCACCAAAGTTGATGGCCTTCTTCCCCATGCTCATCAATACCACCTTCCTTGAAATTGGAGCATAGAAACCTTCTGGCAGATTTTGTTCAAATTCGTTCATCTGCTTCATTCCTATTGCATGTGCATCATCTACATTCACTGACTCTGGAGCAATACGGTCATTCACAACATTGACGATGGCTTTTGGATGATCCGTTGGCTTCAAGGGGTGGATGCAGGTATCTAATTTACTTCTGATACCCTTTCTGTCGAAGTTGTCTGCGGAGATACGAGATGCATACTCTTCTTTGTGTTTTGTTACACTGGAACAAGATGCATTTTCCCGAATGTCAGACAGTTCTTGAAGCAACTCTCCGCAAACATGTCAACTCAGGGCCCACGTCTTCAAGGTCCCGGGTTTGAGTGTGATTCCGATGATGCCACACTTGCCATGCCCATACCTCATGAAGGTACTCTCTATGAACATATCGCTCCAGATGCCGTTCCAGATCCCTTGGATATGGCGCATGACATGCTCACCTTGCAAGAAATTCCGAAGGACATCTTCCGAAAGAGCCTCCATGCTTCTTAGATAGAGCAAAGAATATCGAGCATAATTGATGTGTGCGGATGCAAAGAAGTAGGGGATCATGAGCTTCACTGTCTGGAGATGAAGGGCCCAATCAGCTTCTCTTTCTGCCCTCACATACATCATCATGATGAGCACAGGCTTGATGAGATTATGAACCCACATCTTTGTTGTGCGACTCTGAAGTGCAAGGTTCTCCAGTTCAGACATAAGCTCTCCTTGGGACTGCACATGCTCAGTTGAAAGAGTATCTCGAAGGAGCTCTTCGGCTACCATCCGCATGGCTCTCATATTCATAGGGAATTTCTTTCCTGTCATCATCTTGCCAACACCTCCAAACGTGGATGCCAATATCTCTGCAAGACCAGTGTCAGCCATAAGTGTTCCAACAGAACCAACAAAACTCATCAACAAGTGCATACCACCCAGCCTAGGAATGAGGTTCTGATACAATTCTGGGTATGACCATTTTACATCTACCACAACCTTGTATACCTGTTGGTCAACTGTGAACAGTGTGTATTTCTGACCGGTTTTTTCTGTCATCTCTTGTGCTTTACTCATGGCTGTCATTATGTGTCAGGGTGAGCAGGGGGCATGTCAATCAATGGTAAGTATACTATCTTTATTCTAGGTTGTAGGGGTTTCCCTTCATCACGGCATAGACCTGTATTGTAACCATTGAACTCTGAAGTGTCGTCATGCTGAATTACCTCTTTCAGGAAACTGAAGTCCTTTTCACTGGCTTGTTGTGTTGACACCCGCCATCTGTGCAATGACTTTCAACGGTGGAACTTAGTACTTAATCGGTGGCATCTCTGGCTTCTTTGGACCGTTGTACCTCACTGTGTCAATTTTGTAGTCAATTTTTCTGGACATTTCAGTTTTCTTCAGACGTGAGACTTCGCGTTGGTCAGGTTGGTCAGAGTTGCCCTCAGGTTGTGTCATAAGGACAGCTAATGAACGAGTTGACAATTTCCCATTCTGAGATGAATATCTGCATCAAAGTTGTCAGCGACGAACTGCACAAGACCACCTTCAGCATTCGATATGGCAGTCAATTCACTCATCTTGGCTGTTTCTACGGCTACTGATCTCTTGAAGCGTAATAATTCATCATATGTGCATGTCACACCGAAGTCATTCATTCATTACCAACTCCTTGGAATCTCTCAAAAGGACAGCTAAGGTAATCTGTAACTCTGTTGGAGAGTCTGTCAGTACAGATGTGATCATATTTGCAATGAGAAAAGCTGGTAGTGTGTTGTCCAGCCTTGGAGATAACTGTGATAAGAGACGGAGGACTGTGTCACTTGACTTCTTCTTTATTTCTTCAAGATTCATGCCGATATGGTACTTGCTTCTGTCGACTAGTATTCTCTGGGTTTCTTCACATATCTTGTCCTTCACCCATGAAATCGCAATGTCACTGTCTTCTAAGTCTGGGACGATTTGGAGGATGTCTTTTGCCCTGCTTTTGAATGCTAGAATTGTTGCTACGCCAGGTGATGATAGGGTAATAAGACCTTAAAGTGTTCTGATAGTTTCGTGACAAGAACTCTTCGAGACACGGCCTGTCCTCCATTCTCTGTGTACATCGCACAGAGGTCTACAGAATTCCACATTTTAGTCTGGTCATTTTCCATTCTCTCCACAACTGCTTCAAAAGCTTCATCTTTCGATTCAGTTTCCGTTTTTGTACCATCTGCGTAAGGAGTGTAACGGGTCAATCTGAACTTCAAACGACAATCTACATGATAGCGTGCATCTTCAGCATGCAGGTCACTCAGGACTCCCGCTATCCTGAGTCTGACTTCTGAAGCCCACTTGTCATCTCTTTCATCACATATGTCTAGAATCTCTTGCTTTAAAGTTCTGTTGTCTGCTCTTTCTACTTGTCTGCAAACAAAGGCAGGCCGCCACCTTGAGGGGTTCTTCGTATTTTTCTCAGTCACACATACTTCACCACAGTACAGGCAATGTTGACAAAAATTGAAATGTGGAATGTCAGAACGCTTCTCTCTTTTTTTGTGGATTCTGTGAAGCACTTGCTTGATCATTACTTTGTTTGCGTTTTGTAGCTCTCTTCACATTAGAGGGATGACAATAGCTATCAGTGCAAGTTCTATGAGCTAGTATGTGACTACCAATCTCAAGTTTCTCATGAATACCATCATCGTACTCTTTGCTACACTTTATTATCGTCTTTATACGTTTTTCTGTGATGTTTGATAATTTTTGTTCTTTTCTACCACCACAGTTAAACCTCCATTCAAAGAAGCACCCTTCCTCCATTTTTATATTGGGGAAATCCAAATCTGTGACACAAAGAAATAAATGAAATAGTGTGAGAGTTTGATTTGGCAATGTCTATTATTTATGTATGAGCCAAATGGTAACTTGTTGGAATATTTATTTCAAATCCAGCTACATGAACATTCCTTTAAAAAAGCACAAAAACGCGTTAATTCCATAGCTTTCAAAATGGGTCAAATCCAATCAAATAGATATGTGTTTTTTTTTTGAATGAATATTTCTATAAAACTTTAGATAATGGTTTTGTCTACTATTTTTCTAAGCCGAATGGTAAGCAGTTGATATATCCATTTCAAATTCAGCCACATAAATACCTTTGAAAACGGACAAAAACTGCATCTTTTGCAAAAACGATTTAAATCCGTAGCTTGATTTTATAAGTACATGTTCTTTGGTGGAGCCATCTTGGAATAAAATGGCGACACTGATTAATTGGTCAAGTGGGTTTAAGCCGTTTTGTAAAAAAAAAAAAAAAAAAAAAAAAAAAATGCTCATTAAAATCTTTGGAAATATGTAACTTGCCAAAAATCCGGTGTCACATCACTGTAGGACTATCTCTCCCCTCTTGTTTGAAATAATAAAAACGCAAAATGTGGATTTGGCGATCAAGCTCTTCATATATATACACATACATTTTATGCATGTGTGTGTGTTCACAGAAGTTTATGGACTTACCTTAGGTTTATTAGGTTTTGTGTAGGGCCAAACAAGGGATGTCCACATCTAACTGAGATAACTGTGGTTCACACTGTATAGGTTGACAGATTAAGTGCTGTACCACACATACCCGCTGTAAACATGTGCAGGTCATTTACCTGTATCATGGGTGTGTACATAGATATAGATCCATATAGAGCTCTCTATATTAAGGTGCACCAAGGCAGAAAACCAAAAAATGTATCTATGCAATTGTACATCATGGTTCTGCATAACGGTAACTTCATTTGAGTACTATTTATTATCTGAATTTAGAATAAATTCCATTGTTTGCATAGGTCTTTTACAAAACTAAAAAAGACATTTTAAAAATTACTTAAAGTCACTTTGCAAGACAGCTCCTATGATTAACAACACCTCAATCTTTACGGTATTCTAAAGTGCATTGGGATGTATACACTTAAATTGGAAAACTAAGGTCTAGTTATGTAGACTATCACTTGATATGACTTGGACTAGAATTATTATACTTTATGAAAGGATTCTATATTCATTTGGACATAATGCTTTATTGAAATATGATAGGGAAATATTATGCTATCACCCTAAAGTAGTTTGGACTTATGATACTATTATCTTAGCAGTTATTTTCCAATCACTTCTCAGTATCATTTGTGTTATGCATAGATCTACCACAATTTTATATAAGTGGGACTAAAGAACTGGTTTGGAAAGACAGAAAGGTTCTGGAGTATCTAATAATCTACACATATTCATGAATAAGATGCTTATTTTTAGGTACTTGAATGAACTGTCATTTACCATAAACAACACTTGGGTTTTTTTTTAATCAATAATGATAATACAGGTAAAAATAAAGGAAAATACTTACTAGAACTGAATAGAAACCTTTGGTTGCAAGTAACTTCCTTCACTTCTGACCAATCAGATCCCAGCATTTTGGGGATTCCCCTGATACTGATTGTGATAGTCTGTGCTTTCAGACACTCTGATAAAAATGTGGATTTACTCTAAAAGTAAGTAGGGCATCTTGGATTTCCATGTATATCTCAAATTGCTCAATGCTGACAGAGCTCCAGCATGTGGATTGATAAAATAGAAGGTCTAAACATTCAATATCACTTTAAAAAAAAAAGCTATAACATTCCAATGCAACCTTAGCCCCAAAATCAGGGTTTGGCTGCCGGACTACAATGATAATAATTATATATTAGCTGCATTATTACGAAGGATGATGGCACAAGGGAGACACAATTAGTAGACTTTCGCCAAAACCAAAAGGAAACAACCTTTTGAACTGTTACCTTGTCAGCTCATCATGTGAACCAGACGCATTCAAATTATGTCATAATGGCTCTCATTTATCCCTACATAATAATAATAATAATAATAATAATAATAATAATAATAATAATAATAGTTATTATTATT